>NW_020200725.1:53880-61380 GCF_001531365.2 Cynara cardunculus var. scolymus
AATTTAGCCGTTCAAGACGGTTTAAATACTTGTAAACCCGTAATAGATACGTTTAGACTTATGTTGCGGCGAATTTTCACTAAAGGTAAAAAAATGCATGCGGCCTATAGAAGGTATTGTCAAGACGTCGGTTTTAGAGCTTTGGACCGAACCACGATATGCCCGTTCGTTGGAACTCGACATATTTTATGATCGAAAATTTAGTAAAACCAAAAACTTATATTTTTTCTTTTTATAAAAACCATTATCCTCAAAACACTATTGGAATTTTCGATTGGGCCGTGATTGAAGGATTGTACGACATTTTAGGGGATTTTAAAAATGCGACAACATCTTAGTGGTAGGATAATTTCGGTACGTCGGACAAGACTAAGGCCGGAGTCCGTGGAGTGTTGCATTTGCTTGAATGATTATTTGGATAGCGTTGATAGGATTCAACACACAACATCTTTAGAGACGGAGATTGAAACGGTGGAAGAAAATCTTGAAGAAAATGAAATCTCTATGGGACTAAGCACGCCACCAARTACCGATACCGAKAGCACTTACTCCCAGTCCCAATATGACGATGATGAGGAACTCGACATTGATGAYCTTGAAGACCAAGAGGCTATTAGAAGAATTCAAGAGACCGGAACTCTTCAAGTCAATCCGACATGGGATACCGATGAAGATTGATAAATAAATGTATTTTATTGCATTTTGTAAAACAATGCCACTTTAATCATAATAAAATGTACTTTTAAAGTGTATTTGAGTAAACCGTATTTTTAAAGTGTATTCTTAAATGTATATAACAAAACGTATTTATAAAATTAAACGTATATATATATATATATATATAATATAACAAAACGTATTTATAATAAAACATATTTATAATAAAACATAATTATAATAAAACATATTAAAAATAACATATTTTAAAGATATTAATAACATATTATAAATTTATTAATTACCAAAAAATTAAAAAATATATTTTTTTTTCAAAGGACCGGCTGTAACCGGTTATGGGACCGGAACCGGGACCGGCGGGCTTAACCGGTTATGAGCAAGCTTGACCGGTTATAGAGTTTTTCCTTGGGACCGGGACCGGTTATAGAGGGACCGGTTAAGGATGGTTTTTGTCGTGATTAGGACCGGCCGTAACCGGTTAAGGCCCGGCCCGGGGCCGATTTTTGGCCATCTCTAGTCTCGGTCAATTAGCCACAACCTCGACTTTGGCAGGGTCGACTTTAATGCCGCCAGAGGAAACAATATGTCCAAGAAAAGAGACATGATCTAACCAAAACTGACATTCGGAGAGGTTAACATATAACCGCTTCTCTCGAAGAATACCCAAGGCAATACGACGATGCTCCGCATGATCAGCTTCAGAAACATTGATCGGCCTCGACCTCCGTCGGAAATCCATCATAGAAGTTATCGAAATAATTTTTTTTTTATTTTTTCAAAAATTTGGTGACTGATTTGTAGCGGAAGTCAATAGAAGTTGACTTTTTTGGGATTCGTCGGAATTTAGTCGGTGTTTTTTCGACAAGTGTTCTTTAGTCGGTGATACCAATTTTTTAGTAGTGTATTTTGGATATCACAATTAGTATTGTTTGTATATATCTTTCTTTAACGGTGTCGATGTTTTTAGGCATCACAATATATATATATATATATATATATATATATATATTGTGTTTAGTTGGTGTTCGATGGAATAAGGTTTACTGGAGATCGTAGATCAGAGGTCGAAGAGAGGAGAATTTTAAAATATCTAAAATGCCCTTTAATTAAATTTTTAAGTCAAATTACCAAAATTATTTATTTTCTAATTGATTATATGATTTGTAGTTGAGATTGTATTTCATGGTTGTCACAAACTATCTAATTCTTCCTTGAATGGCCCCAATATATATATATACTAACCAAGATTATCGTGTTAACTTTGTTAATCGATCTTGACCGTTAATTTGAATAATAAACGGTTATGATTTAATGATATTTAAAAATTAGTTATTAAATTAATATTTTCAATTAACATATGTGAACAAAATATCAAAGAGTATTTAGGTAAAAAGTAATCTATCTTTGATACACGAGTTGTCAGACATATGAACAACTTGTGTATATCTTCAAACCACATCAAACAAAAAAGATTAGACATATGAACAATATGTGAACCGTATGAACATATTTTGTATATTCAGGAGCCAATTCTGCAGTATGTACATGAATACCTATGAACCAAGGCATCTAGGGTTTGTGTGTTTTCATACGTGTTCACATGTTTTCACATGTTCTGTGTATGTGTGTGTATATAATCATATGAACATCTAGTGACTTAAATATACATGAACACTTATGAATCACAGCATCTAAAGCTATGTGATTTCTGATGTGTTCATATGTTAAAGGTGAGAACTGTCGATTAAAATAAATGTGAATTATAAAACATGAACACGTGTAAAACTCCAATGTCAATATTGCATCATGATCAATTGTGATATTTTCATATTTGTAACTCCCAATTAATTATTTGAGAGTTACATAAAATGACAATTTACTTAAATACCCTTGTATTTAATATATGAGTTACATTTGAACCAAATGAAAAGATGAAATATGATTGGTTGAGCTTGGTTAACATAGTTAACACAAAAACATTGGTTAGTATTTGAACCAAACACACACACACACACACACTCTCTCTCTCTCTCTCTCTCTCTCTCTATATATATATATATATATATATATATTGCCCATGAATACATTTTGTGTGGTGGGCCACTGTTGATATTGATTTGTCTTATGACTCTTTTTGGGGTGTGCATGTTTTTGAATGTCGAATGTTGTGGCTAGTATACTGTGAGGGATGTAGTGCTTACGGGTCTATTTTATGACTAACATATTTAAATGTATGGTCTAACCTTCATTATACTTTCAAAAATATGCATTTCAGTACTGTTACGTATTAGTGCTAAAAGAAAAGGAAAGTTGTGATCTTACCTGTTTGAATGTTATAAGACGCTGATTGTTGACTTATGGAAGTTTACTTTTGGAGCTTTTGGGATCTTTTGTACTAAGATTTTATCAGCAAAAAGTTTGTACGTTTATTTCAGACGATCTTATACTTTGGTAAGAAGTGACCAAATATGTAAACCTTATGTGGTTTGATATGTATATTATGTGTTATATGTTATATGTGGATTTACAGATTATTACATTATACCAATGTTTGCAACAAAATTATGCAAAATTTGATGTTTTACGTTAAAAATACCCTTAATTCATTCAAAAAAACCAACATCATCCATGATCCATCATGAGGCTTAATTCATATCCTTAAACAATTTTTTTCTATTCCTTAATGTTAACGAGCTAAAGTTTTTTAGATATACTGTCGATTGAAATAATTTATTTTTTTTCCATTTTGTGATAGTAATTGATTTTACAAGTCAGAATTCGATTTGTTGTATATATTTAAATAAAAAGTTGATTATCGATAACTTCAACTGACCTCATCGATAACATACATGTATTAACATAAGATATTTTTTTATTAACCTGGATATCTAACCCGTTATGCGAGCCAACTAACTCCAGGACGACCACCTGCTTTGCAGATAGCCCAAAGTCATCGCATTTGAACCTCTGTGGCCACAAGGGGATTTTTATTCCTCATTCGATTTGAACCTGAGACCTCCTGGTATTTTTGATCTTTAGAGTCAAGTTCAAGCCAATCAAACACTACCCTTATGGTTTAACATAAGATGTTTATATTTCAAAAAAAGACAAAACTTGATCCGAGTACTATCCCTCTTAGCTATGTTCCATGTAAATTTGAGATGGAAACATCAAATAACTCGTCACAAATATAACATTTTCTATAAATCAAATTTACTTGCGTACAAGAAATATTAATATAACAATAAAAAAGTAACATAATACAATAAAGGGAAATAAATTGACAGATATATGTGTGTGTATATATATATATATATATATATTTAATTATGCAACACAATATGATAATATATAGGATCAAAATAGCAAAGGGGAATAATTCCTTTTCGGACAAAACGAATATTATTTAAAATTCAGCAAAAGTTTAAACTTATTTTTTGTTTTCTTGCTTAAAAACACTAATCTCTTTTAGGATATTTCGCGATATATATATATATATGTCTAATTAAATAAAAACTAATTAGTTTTGGTAATTTGAGGTCCAATCTCAACTACAAATTAATAGATCAATTAGAAATTTAGAATTTTGGTAATTTTGAATTAAAATTTTAATGCAGAACATTTCAAGTATTTTTTCTTCTCCCTCCTCTCTCCGTCCCCTGGCATTCGTCCACTGTCCTCAGATGATACCATAGTGGTATCACAATGCATCTTATATATGCTCGGGTATCACACTGATGTCGTATGTGTGGTCAATCAGAGATGTAACATAGTAGTATCACAATGCATCTTATATATGATTGGGTATCATACCGTGTCTTTTATTAACAGAGTCAATATTTTTAGGTATCACAGTGGCATCATCAGAGGACGGTGGCCGGAGGACGAAGGACGGGGGACGGAGAGAGGAGAGAAAATACCTAAAATGTTCTTGCATTAAAATTTCAATTCAAAATTATCAAAATTATAAATTTCTTAATTTATGTATTGATTTGTGGTTGAGATTGTATCTCACGATTATCATAAACTAGTCAATTTTTCCTTGAATATGTTCCTCTATATATATATATATATATATTTTTTTTTTCACTTTGGCCAAAACAAGAAAATTAAACTTGTTAATTATAAAAAAGTAATATGATATTGCAGCTATCATCATCAATGACGATACATTAAATTTAATTAATAAACAAAGAGAAAACTTTGGTGTCTAGAGTCAATTGTGTTGTGTGTGAATAGCACATACAAAACCCATATACACCATTTGCATCAATTACCCCTGCATGTGTCAATATATAATTATTCATAAAATCGAGTGTAAACTATATTTCTCTCTCTGAAAATTACTATTTTTCATTTTAATTTTTCTCTTCATTCATTATCTTTTTCCTCCATATAGTTTACAGTTTATATTTATTTCTGTTTGTAATATGTAATTGTTTTTAATTATTTTAAAAACAAAAACAACAATGAATTGTAAATCACAGAGACGAACAAAAGTAAAAATCATAATTTTAAATAAGACATCCAAATTTATGTCAGAATTAGATCAAATCATATATTAAAAATATAAAAAAGTAAGTTTTAATATTAATAAGTATGATAATAAAATTGAATAGGTAGAAACATTTTGAGTGTATTCTAAAACTTAAAAGTTAATTAAAAATGATATTGAGCTGGCGCAAAAAATGAGCACTTCAGTTTCTCCTATAAAACCCTCCACCAACACCCTCATTCTCTTATCATTTATCAACTTGTTTATTATAACTCCGGCCGCCCAAGAATGGAGGAAATCGATTCAAATGAACAAGAAATGATCCATAATCTGGCCGCCGTCAATGCTCTTTACAAGGCATTGGCTGCCGGAGACACAAAAATCGTTGCCGGACTTTTAGCCACGGACCTGGAGTGGTGGTTCCACGGCCCTCAACATTGTCACCACATGATGAGGATGCTCACCGGCGAGGCTCCACACACCGAGTTCAAGTTCGAACCTCGAAGTGTTGCAACCATCGACGATCAGATAGTGATCGTCGAAGGCTACGAAGGAGCAAACGTGTATTGGGTTCACGTTTGGGCCTTGAAAGATGGGTTGATCACAAGGTTCAGGGAGTATTTCAATACGTGGCTTACGGTGAAGGAGTTGAGGGTGAGACCCGTCGGTCGGCCCCTTGGTTTGGTGGAGAAGAAGAATCGCTCCACCGTGTGGCGGAGCCAACCTCGAGATCTTTTCCGGCGGTCGTTACCAGGGCTAATGCTTGCCATTTGATCGATGATGGTAGCTAGCAATTGTGTTGATCGTATCGAGATATTTGTGCATCATACAATCGAGCAATAAAATTTACCTAAATGACATTCCGAAAAATCAAACTGTCTATTGTATTAAATTTCATCTGTTAACAAGATATCAGATTTAACCTTGAGGATTAGCTCAACCCGTAAAACCTTGAGTTTGCTTTTTAGTATGGATTCAAGTCCTTTCGGAGCAACTCCAACCCGAGGGTTTATTTGGCTTGTAACCTTATGGCCTCGTTGGCCTACCGCTATATGTATTACTCGTAGAACCCGACTTCCATGATGGTTAAGAATTCAAGTCTCAGCAAAGATGAAAATGTGTATTAGTTTTAACCTACGTAAATACTATATACTTCGACGAAAATCTATGAATTGTTTGGATAAATATATAATAGATGTATTTAATTATAAGATCCAATGAATAATCAACAATAATATTCACTAATTTGATTAATTGGGTTGGATTTAATCGGTTGTTCAAATTTAAATTGATTAGATCGGTGATGATTGGATTGGAGCAGTTTCTCATAAATCAATTAGATTTCAACTTAGCATCGTGAAATTCATAAATATATACATACATATGTTTAATCCTACATAATAACCGTCTTATGACACATCGTTTTGTAACTCTTCCGTTTTGTAAATTCGTACCCTTCATGATTATATATATATATATATATATATATATATATATCTAATACTAATATATAAGTAACTTTGGGGAGACGTGTCACGTTTCTGTGCGACGGTTGTTGATTTTTCCCGCTTAAAACACAATTTTCACTTACGACTCCCAGACTTACAACATAACTCTGAAAAAATTCACGTTTGAATTTAACTCTGGAATGGTCATCAAAACCGAGTTTAAAATTTCAAATTCGCATTTTTAAACATTTTTCGAAAACCAATATTACCCGGGACCCCTTCTGTTAGGGGCTTCGTCCCTAAATTAAAATAAACTCAAATAAGTGTGCACTCCGCACCTGCCTTAACTGTTTAATATTTATCATGATTAAAGTGGTCATCAATTTAATCCCATTATATTTAAATGACATTAGTGATACAAATCATCAACATGAAGTCATCAGATATTGGTTATTTCTCAGACTTACAACATAACTCTGAATTGTTCTGTTTCAAACTTAGTTATATAGTTTATTTCCAGACTTAGAATACAACTCTAAACTCCTCTTCAGAGTTATGTTTCTAAATTATAAGAAATCAAAAAAATTTGTGACTCAGAGTTATGCTCGCAGATATTTTCTAGACTTAGAAGACAACTCTGAATTCCTCTTATTCAGAGTTAACTCCAGAGTTATTTTCCAGTCTAACAATAGAATTCCGAATTCTTGTGTCATTAACCCGTGTAATACACGGGTCCAAACCTAGTATATATATATATATATATATATATATATATATATATATATATATATATATATATATATATATATATATATATATATATATATATATAGGTGGAGGTTCAAACGAAAACCCCTGTGATTTACGAGAACACGAGAA
>NW_020200725.1:67340-97247 GCF_001531365.2 Cynara cardunculus var. scolymus
CCTCAAATCATTCATTCATTACATAACAAGATAAAATCTTCATTAATGTTTCCAGCTTCATTGAATAAAAAAAAGAAATCAATTTTTAATATTATAAAATATTAAAATCTTTAAATCATTCCATTTATATAATTTCCATTATTAAATTTCCTTATTTAATATTCCTTAATAACTTCCTTATTTATGAAAAAAATAATGAAAATAACCAAAATGACCTTATTGATTAAATTTAATTAAAAAAGAATGGAATTTTCCTATTGGTCGATTTTGGTTTACATGGTTTTTTAGAATGACATGGTTTTCATTTGAACATGCCCATATATATATATATATATATATATATATATATTCTTTGAATAAGTAGATTGTGAAGGGGAAAATCCTATAGGTAAGAACAATCCGATTGCTAAAAACAAGCATAATAAGGAGGAGTTTCGTGATTAACGTTCTTATGGAACATATTTCATCGAATACTATGTCGAATGTTTGGTTTATTATATGAAAAAGACATCTGTAATACTTTCGTTAAATAATAAAATTTTAATTTAAAATAAGTTTGTTTTTGGTTTTGGTTTTGGTTTGTGTGTGACAGGTTTTTGCATTATTAATACAAAGTAGTCAATTTTCAATGATTCAGGTCTCATCCATCAACGTGAATGCAACAATTTTTTCAATGTATTTGCCATTTTAACAAGACTAAGAGCACTACCTTAAAATGCGACTTAGGCAATAAATAAAAAATGTTGTTTAAGCGGAGTATATATGTTGCATAAGGCTTAGGCAACAAACCCGTGTTGCCTAAGCAATGTTGCCTTCTCGATGTTGTATTAGAACCAAGGCAACATATGCAAATAGAATATGTTGCCTAAGCGGACTTCTAAGACAACACACAAAAGGTTATGTTGCCTACGTAAAAAACATATGTTGCATAAGATATCAGCTTAGACAACATACTCTATCTGCATTTGTTGCATAAGGTATCATCTTAGACAACATAATCTATCTGCATATGTTGCCTTAGATATTAGCTTAGACAACATATTTTATTTAGATATGTTGCATTTGAATTGTAATTAAATTAATATAATATTTCTTTTAGGCAACATTTATATTGTTTAATTGTTGCCTAAGATTTTTGTGTACCATAATGCAGTTTTTTTCCTTGCAAACTTTCTACAAATGAATCTCATAAACAAACAAACATATTTTCTACAAAACAAGCAACCAAATGTTTTTTACAAACAACTTTATAACCAAAAAAAATAAATAAGTTCAATAATTGAAAGATAATATTTTTCCTAAATCAGTCTAAAAATAGGCAACAAGTTCAATTGCACAAAATTAAAAACTTAACCTAAAGCGTGAGAGGTCGGGGTTGTTGAGTTAGAGTTTGAATCACTATCACCCAACATACTCATCAACGATTGTATCGTCTTTCTTTGCCCGACAGCTTCCTTTTTTTGCCTCGTTTTGTCCCTCTTTTAGCAAGCGAATCTCCTCGTTGCACTCGGCAAGTTGTCGCCGCAAATCTTCCTCGTCAACTGAAGATACCGGCTTAGAGAATCCCTTCGCCGGTCCTCTCATCCTCGCAAGTCGAACCGCCAATCTACCCATACCTCGAACAACCGTTCCTATCGATGGACCAACAATTTGCACGATGATTGATATTTTTTTTTGATTGAGAAACGAATTAGAGGCCCGACATATTCTGGAATGCCATCAGAAACGTTCTTAATCTTCTCAATCTCTTCCTCACCAAGTTTCTGTAAATACGATTCAAAAAATTGTTTTGATTACAATTATATACTTCCCATCAATCATCCCTCATTAATGAGTTAAAATGATAAAAAAACGAACTACATTAATGTGTTTTTATACTTTTAAAGGTTTGGAAAAGTTGGAACGAAAAAGGGATAAAAGAATAATTTTTGACAGCTTTGCGAGACTATGATATTTCGAGCATATCTCATTCGTCCGAGTTCGAATTTAAGTGATTAAAGATGATCTGGAAAACTAACAAACTTTCCTACAACTTTTAAGTTTTGAGCTTCTGTAAATTCAGGATGAATCTAAGCTAAAATGGACATCAAAGGTGAAAAAGTGATGCTGGACAAGAAAGGAAAAAAATATACAAATCATGATCGCACAAAAATAAAAGTTCAAGTTTACTTACTGTACGGTCTTCACTTGTAGTGGTCTCGAAAATTGTATTGAGATAAGGAGCCACGTGTCCGGTAGCTTCAAGGTTATTAGCCCTAAACCGGAACAAAGTCGGTCACAATTTATGCTCGATCCTATTTTTTGACAACCTTGCTATAGTCATTCTCTTTGATTTATTCTACAACATGAGAAACACTTATTTTACAATCTAAACTCAAAAAAGTAATTTATATATTTAATTATTTACTCATTAAATACCTTCCATGTTTCTTTCTCAAAAAGCGTGCACAAAAAATCCCAGTGATTTGGCCAATGTACAAAGTTGTTTGGGATTGGGAGACGACCTTGCTTCTTATATAATGTGTGGTAATCAGTTTTCCACATATTATATGAGTGGTGTGCAGTTAGGTGGATCCAATCGAATAATGCGTTACCCGGAGGTCCATTCAAATCAATCTCAAAGAAAACTTGAAAAGCGAATACAAATCAAAATGAAATAAAAAGTTAATCATTACTAATTAATAAGAATATACTTACGCTAAGTTGATCAACCACAATCTTGAGTTCATCTTGCGTAAGTTTTAAATAACTATAGGTCAACATCGGAATATGCTCACGAACAATGCTGCCGATTTGCTTTGCGATCCTACAAACTTTGTTTGTGTCAGGCAAATTTTTTCCCTTGTTCCACTTAAGAGGAACACGTTTATTTTCGTTGTTAGCGATGTCTCTCTTAATCGCTTTTCCGATGATAATTCCTCCTCTTGCTTTCTTTGTAACTGGTTCTTCCGTCGTTTTCACTTGGATGCAGCGACAATTGATACGTATATCTAGAGGAAGTGGCCCACCAGTAGGTGTGCTCGTCTCTGGTGATGCCGATGTAGCCGGTGAGTTCAAGGACAAAGGGTACAATTGGCATTAGACGGAAGGTGTCACCTCTGACGAGACCTCCACCGAATCACCCTCTAGGAGTGTCGTAGTCTGCCCCAAGACCGACGCCTTCGCTAAATTAAACATTTGAGTTCTTTTTTGAGGCATATGGATCTACAAGAAAACAATGTTTAAATAAAATTCTTGTTTATACATAAAAATGATCAAACAAAAAAACAATACAATTCAACCACAAATACAATATAGTCTGTGCATGGCTCTTAATGAAGAGGTCAGTGTGTGTGTGAAAGAATATTGCTTTAGAGAACAAATCAAGTTGAATGTTATTCTACTTAATTAAAGAAAAACATGAATATCAATTAGATGGAGGGTCCCAAATCAAAGGTCTGTGATAATCTCAAGCCAAGTACACATCATACATATTACCAACCATAAATCACACATTCTTGAAGCAGACAAAGAAACCTCACCCATAAACCACACATTCTGCATTATATATTACTACTAAATATGTTTGTGTAGAGATATGATATAATAAGAGCACATATGGGACATACCTTATACCCTTTCGTCTGAATACCTCCTAACATTCCCAACCCTGCAAAATCACTAATAGTACACATCACTGTAGCTTTCATCATAAAGTACTCTTCCCCGTATCAATCTCATGTCCTAAAACCAGTCTCCCAAAGAATTTTGAGCTCATCAATCAGTGGCCTCATAAACAAATTGAGACATTTTCATGGGGATTTTGGTCCGGATATCAACATCGTAAGTATATTAAGTTCTTTTTGCATGCACATTGAAGGAGGTAAGTTGTATGGAATCACAACAATTGGCCAAAGGTGTAACGCCCCAATTTACACATTGCATGTAGTACATATTTCATACCAAAGAAATACATATTCATATACATTCGGGTCCACTAGTACAAAAAATCTATTATGACCAAACACAAGGTCCAAAAATTCAAAATACAATCTTGTACTAATCATCAGAGCTATGCATCAAAAGCAAATCTTCAACCAAAATGTATGTAAGAAAAAGCATTAAATCTTTTCCTTTCCTTTACCTTCTACCTGACCTGCAATACATATTTAAAAATCACAAAACGAGGGTTAGACTGTAAAGTCTACTGAGATACCCTATTCATGTCATTACAGGGTGAAGGATCACCAAAACCTTTACAAAATCTAGTATTCATATAAATAACAAATATATGAATCCATAATACCAAAATACCAAGTCATTTCTCAAATTCAAGCTATCACTTAACTTATTCAAATCTTATACCTTTTGAACCAATCAGATTCCATACAATGCCACTTTTAAACCTTTTTCTCAATAATGAGGTTTAACAAAGTTTCAGGCCAAAACAGATCTTTTCTCCACAATAACATCCAATCTATGATTTCCAAATAAGAACCTTGATCCTAAATCCTTAAACCACNCAATAAAACAGTTTAAGTCTAGGTATCATGCTGTTAAAATACCTAAATCCCTTAAACTCAGGCTCTGATACCATTCTGTAACACCCCAATTTACACATTGCATGTAGTACATATTTCATACCAAAGAAATACATATTCATATACATTCGGGTCCACTAGTACAAAAAATCTATTATGACCAAACACAAGGTCCAAAAATTCAAAATACAATCTTGTACTAATCATCAGAGCTATGCATCAAAAGCAAATCTTCAACCAAAATGTATGTAAGAAAAAGCATTAAATCTTTTCCTATCCTTTACCTTCTACCTGACCTACAATACATATTTAAAAATCACAAAACGAGGGTTAGACTGTAAAGTCTACTGAGATACCCTATTCATGTCATTACAGGGTGAAGGATCACCAAAACCTTTACAAAATCTAGTATTCATATAAATAACAAATATATGAATCCATAATACCAAAATACCAAGTCATTTCTCAAATTCAAGCTATCACTTAACTTATTCAAATCTTATACCTTTTGAACCAATCAGATTCCATACAATGCCACTTTTAAACCTTTTTCTCAATAATGAGGTTTAACAAAGTTTCAGGCCAAAACAGATCTTTTCTCCACAATAACATCCAATCTATGATTTCCAAATAAGAACCTTGATCCTAAATCCTTAAACCACAAAGAAATAAAGATTCCAGATCTCAGTAATCTCAAAGGATATAATAGAAAGAGTTATATATAATCATATACACAGACAATGCCACCCTTATATCCAATGGACACCTCTCCTTGATATGCCACCCTTATAACAAATGGACACCTCTCCTTGATATGCCACCCTTATAACAAATGGACACCTCTCCTTGATATGCCACCCTTATTTCTTCAAAACATTTATAAAATAATTCCAAATAGACCGCAGCCATTGGAATAATTTTCAGATCAAAATCATTTATATCAAAACTTCATTTTATGATAAAATAACAATTTTTATCCAAACACAAAATATCATTTCAAATTYGATCAGTAGGTCCGGTCAAACAAATCTGGTCAACAATCATCCGGATAACAAGTCCGGTCAATCAAATCCGGTCAACACTCATYCGTATTAAACACTTGGAACAAAATCCATTTTGTTGTCTGGATATMTAATCCGGTCAACRCACMAYACTTAAAATAATTTCACTTTGATCGGATATCTAATCCRGTCAACAGTCCGTCCAAGACTYGTCCGATTTAAAACTAAACCATTTAATACTTCAACCGGTTTAACCAACTCCGGACAATAAACCGCTCACGGCTTGTCCGGTTTATACTAATCCGGTCAMTAAGYCGCTTAAGGCTTGTCCGATTTAAAACTATCCGGACAATAAACCGTACAAGGCTTGTCCGATTTAAAACCCTTATCCGGTTAAGCTTTGTCCGGATAATACTTAAAACAAAAATAAACATGCTTTCTCTTTAAATAAGAACAATACAAAGCATGTAATTGAAACCAGTAAAATTTTAATACAAAAAGGTTTAGAAACCACTCACCTTATAAGCTTTTGACACCAAAACTCTTGAAATCTACTTGAATCCTTAACACTTGAAATCACCTTCTCGGACAACACCCTCTCAAATTCTCTCAAAATGGTAGGAAGGCCAAATGAAGGGGGGGAGTAACCCCTTTTATACCCACCAAATGGGGAAAGGTCGGCTACCGCCTTCCCTTTCTTCCTTACTCATGCATACAAATGCACTTACATGCATACCTCCACGTATGCACACTTACACCACACACACACACACACACACATATATATATATATATATATATATTATATACATATACATCATCAAGTAAACACATATATATATATACATATATATATATATATATATTTACATACACTCTTAATTTCATACAAAATTTACGTTATGCACATAACTTTCATATACCGGCAGGATCAAATATTATGCTATCACGTAATTATTAAATCAGATAATCACGTATTAGATACCTTAGGTAATAACCAGGATCTGGTTATCACAAAAGGCTTGTAGGGATTAGCAAAGGCCCGAAAGGACTAAACCCATCAGTCGATAAAGCGAGACGAACGTTTCTGAGGTCACTCACAAATTGAGGATATAACCTATTATGTGTCAAGGATTACAAATCAACTAAAAAAATTTTATTGTCCAAAAATATAACCATATTAAAAGCATTTACGTGTCAAACAAGTATATTAAAAACATTTACCTATCGAAATCTTTCCATGCTTCACCATCAGCTGGGTGTCTCAATACATCATCGTGAGGGGACGTTTCCCTTTGACCATGCCATCTCATATGATCTGCAGTATATTTTGACATGTACAAACGCGGCAACCTCGGTGTTAGAGGAAAGTAACGAACAATTTTCATTGGTACTTTGTTACCTACATCTTCATATCTTGGCAATCCACATACGGGGCACTGGTCATGTAAATCACCCTCTTTATAGTATAAGAAACAACCATTTAAACATGCGTGGATAAGCTCATACCCCATCCCAACGCCTTTAAGGATCTTTTTCGCCTCTGCATATGATTTAGGAAGCTTGTTTGGAGTGGGCAATAAAGATTTCTGAAACCCCAAATGCTTATCAAATGCCTTGATAGAAATTCCAGTTTCTTCTTTTAGAGAAATTGCTCTTAGAAGGGCACCCAAGGAAGTTTCTGAACAACCCTCGTACAATGGAGTATTCGTTTCCGCTAGTAGTCGCGAATAGGCATCAATGACTTTGGAAGCAACAATGTCCACATCACAAACTGGAGTACTCTCATGGGTGATTGATTCGCCATCATAGTACCGCTCACTAAACGGAAATGCATCTTCCACAAAATTTACAATTGGATTGAGATTGTGACTCGAAGATGCTCGATCGCGTATTATATTCAACCTTCATTGTAATGCAGTAGTTATATTTGTAACCTCACCATGTTGATCCCACACGGCATAATTTTTCATTATACCAACATCTTTCAAATGGAAAATTATATCTGCCACATTTTGAAATAACATGTTGCCACAATCTATGCAGGGGCATTTATAATAACCATTCCAACTCACTGAATTCTTTTTAGCAAATTCCAAAAATGCATATATTCTAAAAATGTATTTTTCCTAGAATCTTTTTAAATTCATCCAATTTTGTCCACATTTTCTAGCATATCTATATGTGAAAAATAAATGCATGCATATAGTAAGAGCTAAAGATATTTCTTGACACGTAGTAATCCAAATTTACATGAGATAAACATGAAATAACTACAAAATCAGAAAAAATATGATAATAATTACCTAATAATCTTTAAATGTCTTTTGATGATGAATACAACGTTTTTTGGAAGATAAAACTCGCCAATATTCTCCAAATCATGTCCCAAGTCTTTAGAAACAAAATATTGGAAATGAAGATGAAATGTTGGAAATGGGGGAACTACAAATATTTATAACTGATTTTCATCTTAGGAAACATAGAAACAATAATATATGTTGCCTAAGACAGATCTAAAGCAACAAGCACAATAGATTATATGTTGCCTAAGTAAATGTGATGGATTTATCATACAATGCCAGTTGTCAACCTTAAAACCTTCAACTTCCCGGAGTTATTATGTTTTAAGCTTAGGCAACATAGAAACAAGAATATATATTGCCTAAGTAAGTCGTGCTGGATTTACAGTACAATGCCAGTTGTCAACCTTAAAACTTTTGCCAACCTTTAAAACCCTCAACTGCCGGAGTTATTATGATTTTAAGCTTAGGCAACATAAAAACAAGAATATATGTTGCCTAAGTAAATTATGATGGATCTCTAGTACAATGTCATTTGTCAACCTTGAAAGCATGAATTTGTTTATCTTAGGCAACATAGAAACAAGAATATATGTTGCCTAAGTAAATTGTGATGGATCTTTAGTACAATGCCGGTTGTCAACCTTAAAAGCATCAATTTGTTTACCTTAGGCAACATAGAAACAATAATATATGTTGCCTAAGTAAATTGGGTTGAATTTATAATTTTTACTTTAGGCAACATAGAAATAGAAATATATGTTACCTAAGTAAATTGTGATGGATCTTTAGTACAATGCTAGTTGTCAACCTTAAAAGCATCAATTTGTTTACCTTAGGCAACATAGAAACAAGAATATATGTTGCCTAAGTAAATTGGGTTGAATTTATAATTTTCACCTTAGGCAACATAGAAATAGTAATATATGTTGCCTAAGTAAACTTTGACAGATTTAAAAAAAAAAAATAATAAGTGGCCAACATTAAACTAAGACAACATAGGCTAATATGTTGCCTAGGATACATGCAAGCAATATAGAATCATTTATATATTGCCTAAGGTCACATTTAGACAACATAGAGCCATATGTTACATTAGAGGAAACTTTGGCAACATATAATAGCCTTTGTTGTCTTAGCGTATCTTAAGCAACATAGGAAATTTACATTTGTTGTCTAAAACAACATTTGGTGTAGTGGAGCCATTGGCCCTAACATTTACCCCATAAACGTTTATTTATAAGAGTCAAGATTTGTACTTATCTTATTGGGTAAGATTCTAGTCTATCAAAACGATATCTTGTACGAGAATATACCTGATAAGTGCTAATAGGGTGAGAATCGTCACCCTCACTTACCAGGTAGACTCGTGGTCCTTGTCATCACTCTTATTGGGTAAGATTTTGGTCAATGCCATATTTATCTGAGAAGGTAAGTGACTCGATAAAGGCTTACCGAATAAGCCTATGGTAAACGGTCCCTAAAAGTTAATATTTCATTTCCATCAAAATAAGTACGATAAATCAATAGTATCATATTTTTATATAATGCATTGAAGTTTTTCTTTCAATAATAAGAACTTTATAAATTGTGAAATTCAATTGAAGCCTCCCATTTTAATTAAATTGTTTTATGATTTAATTAAGGATAAAGGACTAATTTAGTAATTCTGTAAAAGGATGTCACCTAATACATTTATTATATTTAATGTTATCATCCCTCTCTCTCCTCATTTAAAAACCCTAATTATGTCCTTTTTTTTTATTAACTTGGATATTCAACTAGTTATGCGAGCCGGCTGATCTCAGGGCAACCATCTGCTTTGCAGATAACTCGGAGTCAACACAATTGGTTGTGTCCTATTTTCTTATAGAGATATGTACCTTTTTTGGCTACCATACATCAGATCCGACAACCACACCATAGATTGACCAAGTGGAAAAGAGGGATACATGGCATTTGATTTTGGTGGAGACATGGAGGAAAGGGGCGCCACCCTGGTTTTATAGTGGGTTTTGGGTGTTGGTGATGGTGGCGGGAGGTAGGTAAGATTATAAAGCAACCATGATGGAGAAGATACGGAGGAGAGGGGCTAGAGAAGACAATTTTCAGGCTAGTTTTGGGTGTTCGTGGTGGTGGCGCAAGGTGGGGAAGATGATGAAGCAACCATGGTGGAGGAGACACTAGGGAAAGGGGCTAGAGGTAGTGGTTTTGGGCGAGGTTTGAGCATTGGCGATAGTGACGAGAGGGGGGAAAATGATGAAGCAACCATGGTGGAAGAGGATGAAGAAGGGAGTGATAAAGTTGGTTTGTTAGATGATGAAGGCGAGAATATTTTGCAGATCCATGGGTTGAATGAATAAGAGAACCACAAGGACGATCAATGTTTTGGGAAATTCACTTTGTTCACTATGTGCATCTTATTCATTTGTTCACCATTATCTCCTTGTTCACTATGTATTCACTTGTAAATGAACATTTTCACCAGCAATGTGCATATTGTGAACAACCCTTATTCACTATATGTTCACAAATTAAAGTCCCAAATATAAAAATCCTTATACTTCAGCAAAAAAATTGTGGATGTGAGAGCTGAGAGGCGAGAGAGTATTGCAACATTCCCCCTTAAAGTAATTCCATCTCGGAATTCAATCATTTGAGCAAACCATGAAATTGGATCTCATTTTTTATTGTGGTTCCCAGGTAGCATCTTGACCTTTATGGTAACGCCATTGAACTTTCACTAAATCGATCATTGATCACAAGAGGTCTTATATACTGCGTACTCTGTTTATCCCTCTTATCAAAACGAGCAATCTTTTTCCCATGACGATAAATTCAACATTACACTGTCCCCAACTCGAAACTCTATCGGTTATTTACGACGCTGTCTCCGTAACATTTCTATCGGTCCTGAGCCATCTTTAATCGTTCATGAATCTGAACGATCTCATCGACCAATAACTACACAATTTCTGATCAAGCTTATTGTTTCTTTCTCACTTTATTTCAACACAATGGTGTTCTGTACTTTCTACCGTATAGAGCCTTGAAGAGTACCGCATGAATACTTAAAATTCAATCAAAGGTAAATATCCTTCCCACTAACCTTAACACAAACACGCAACATATCATTAAATGTTTGAATCATCCATTCACTCTGACCATTAATGTGCGGATGATAAGTTGTATTTAACTTTATTTGTGATCTTATCTCTCTTTGAAAACTTTCCAAGACATAAATGTCAACCAACTATTTCTTTCTGAAATAATCGATAGTGACACACCATGACGAGTTACCATTTCATCAATATACAGCAGTACTAACCTTTCCATTGAATAATTCATTTAATTGGTAAGAAATAAGCAGATTCAGAAAGTAGATCAACAATAACCCAAATAACATCGAAACCTCTTAGCATTCTCGGTAACTTTTTCACAAATTCTATAAGATGTGATCCCATTTCCAAACCACTATATCTAATGATGCAGATTACCATAAGCTCGTTGATGCTTCCACCATAACCTATAACAATTCGAACACCGTTTCACACACCTTGCAACAACCGTCTTCATATCGACTACCAACAATTAAAACATATATCTACATATCGTATTAGTACACAGATGAATTAAATAACAAGACTTAGGAGTTCCTTTCAACACTCTTTCATAGATATTATAAAAATGAGATGCTTACACTCTACTTTCAAGACACAATGACCCATGACTGTCTTTCACTAAAAAAATTATCATACCAAGAAGTCGTTCCCATTATAAGTTTTCATCTTTTAGAACTTCAATCTGTTATTTCTTTAATTCTTCAAAGATATTTGGAATCAACTTGGCTCGTAACAACAATACTTTGATAGTTCCACTCTCTTTTTTTCGATTCAAAACATCGGCTACCATGTTAGCTTTCCCTTGTTGATACTTATTTTCATAATCGAAATCATTTACCCATTTCTAATGACCATCTTTGTCTTATATTCCGTTCCTACCGATTAAACAAATGTTGGGGACTCTTAAGTTTAGGTATCAAACTGGATACATAAATACCTTAAACTCAGGCTCTGATACAAACTGTAACAACCCGTGAATCCACATAACATATACGATAAAAGTTATACATAACATGTCACATTGGAGCTACATATTGGGTCCCATTCTATAAATTTTTGCAAGTGTCTAAAATCTACTACATTATTTTTGCTAATAAAATTCTTATATAGAAAATCCAGATAATATGAATATTAAAATCAAACTTCATAAAACCCTTCAATCAGCTTCACGTATAAACATCCAAATAGTCAGTCTCATAAATTTCCTTTTTCTTTACTGTCTAAATGTTGTTGTTCTGAAATACATATTTTTTAAAACAAAAGGAAGGCTAGATCATATGGTCTAGTGAAGAAATCCATGTGAGTGCAGTAGTTATTATAAACCAATTCATGCAAAAATTCTCAAATAAGTAAACATATAGCCGATACCCCGATACAATATAGTTAGTAAGAGAACATTTAAATCTGATAGTCATAAGTTGGCACAAAGATTCAACATCCCTCCCATGAAACTAGCCATAACAATCATCATTAAAAATTGCATACACCCCGATAAAGTTGCAATTAATATTGGTTGTGGTCCACAACATGAAACGAATTCGTGGGTAATATATATAATCCTCTTCCCCGTGCAGACCATCAGAGTCCTAACATTCCCAACTTCTATTGTGCAAGTCCTTTTTACCCAAGGATCATTTATCACACCACATGTGTTAATTTCTACCAACAAGTAAAAATATTATATCATAATTAAAGGTAATAATCAAAACATACCACTCTGGTATAATATTAAAATAATAATTCATTTGATAATATATGCATTTTGGTTCGAAAATGGTTAAAAGAAAACTCACCTTAATTATGATAAATGGAGATATGAACTTTAATCGATCCAAGGATAGAAACCAAACACGAAACCCAAACCGAACACTTGAATCTGACTCAATTAGGCACGTATCACAAACTAAACAGTTAAACTCAATCCTCTACTTCAAAGAACCTATTAGGCTCCAACCAATATCCGGAAAGACACAAAAGAGAGGAAAAAATAGAAAAACATAAAAACAGTATAGTTAGCGAGTTTGATGCGACCCAAGTCGCAAGAAAGTTGCATTCATCACTGTATGCACTTTCTTTGCTCTGTTAAACCCTGTTTTGCCCAAATTTAAAATCAACTCAAAACCAACTTGATTTCTTTAAATTCCAAATCAACTCAAACCAACTCATGCGGAAACTAACTCAAACCAACTCATGCGGAAACTAACTCAAACCAACCCTGTCCTGTCGTTCGTCAACTAATGCTAAAAAAAATTATTCCGTCGGTGATTCATGCCACGCAAATCACGGAAGGGTGGTGGCCATGTGATGTTTTTTGGCGAATGTCACTTGTCTAGTAGGTGATGTGTTGGAATTTAACCTCTATTAATTTCTCTCCTTAAAGACTCCTTTAAAGATTAGTCTAACATCCTCAATGACTTTTAAAGATTAATCTAGTAGGTATTCATATATATATATATATATATATATATATATATAAAGAAAGAGAGAGAGAGAGAAAGAGACTTCGGATCATGTGAGACCAACTTGTTTTCGTGAGACTCGTGAGACCATTTTTTTACACTTGAAACTTCACAGCAAAACGCTGTGAAGGTTCAATTTTTTTTATCTTCACAGCGTTTTGCTATGAAGTTTCAAGTGTAAAAAAGTGGTCTCATGGATCTCAGGAAAACAGGCTGGTCTCACGTGAACTCAACCCTATATATATGTATAGAGTTTGTTTCAAATGCAACCCATCGTATTTGTACAACCAATGCAACCTAATAAATTGAAATATTTATGGAAATGATGAGAATTTATTTATTATGATTTGAATATTTATGGAAGATGAATAAGGTTCATTAATTATGATCAATATTTTATATTATGAAACAATCAAAACTTCTATGAAATCACATATTCATCAAATTAAATGGACGGTTGAGATTGAGTTGTATTGTGTTTAACTTTGTTAACCAATCTTGATCATTGATTCTTACAATAAACAGTTGTGATTAATAATGATAAAAAATTAATTTTTTAAATTTACAATTTCAAAAAACAAATGTGAACAAAGGGGAAAAGGGTATTTAGGTAATTTTTTTATGTAACTCCCATATCATTAATTGAGAGTTATAAAATCAAAAAATCTCATTCTTTTTTGTTAATGTAAGAACCATATGAACAACATGTGAACCGTATGAATACCTTCTGTATATTCAGGAGCCAACTCTGTTGTACGTACATGAACACGTATGAACCAAAGCATCTATGGTTGTGTGTTTTCATACGTGCTCACATGTCTTCACATGTTCTGTGTGTGTATATGGATTCATATGAACATCTAGTGACTTGAATATACATGAACACTTATGAATCACGGCATCTAAGCCTGTGTGATTTCTGATGTGTTCATATGTCTTCATTTGTCTGTGTGTGTCTCTATGTCTTCATATGAACATCTAATGCTCTGTGTGTTAACTTCATATGTCTTCACCTGTAAACTGGTGAATCTCTCAACAGAGCCAGCTATTGAATATACAAAAGCTGTTCAACAGGTCAGCTGCAGTCACTTTTTTTTCAAGATAAGTGAAAACTGTCAAAGGTGAGAACTGTCGATTAAAACGAATGCAATATCATAATAATCTATTACCAATATAAACGCTTTGATCATTGTCTTCACTTCCGGAACTCGAAGTCCGATTGTCATCGTAAACCATTTTAACCTTCTCATTCTCATTGTTGTCGATCTGTTTTCCAATGGGTTTATCCATATTAGCTTGGACGATATCGAAAACTTTACTATTGGAAATCCTTTAACTATCACAAATTCAATAACATTATAGATAGATAAATCAAATTTCAAAAATAATCACACATTGAAAAACAAGATCAATATTAAATCATCATCCATTATGGGATTTTTAGATTTTGTAACCCCCAATTAATGTTATGGAAGTTACATGAAATAGTAAAATTACTTAATTACCCTCGTCAGTAACATATGAGATGTATGTGAATCTAAAGAAAATATTGATTTTCATTGGTTGAGCTTGATTAATAAAGTTAACACAATAATTTTGGTTAACATTTGAACCAAGCACACTCTCTTTCTTTCTCTCTCTCTCTCTCTCTATATATATATATATGTATTCTCACATTGTCATTGATGTAAGATTTGGTTAGGGAAAAATTAATCTGGGTTCTTATATATAAATGTTCAAGACCTTATTAGCTAGTGTTAGCCTATCTGATAGTACAAGGATATGCATGATCCTCAACGATTTCTTCAATGGCAGATAGAACTTTGTATAAGCATTTACTTGTAATTATCTTCTATGTAATTTATGCCCATATATATCTCAATACAATAAATCACCAAATTGAGGGTGATTTATAAATGTTTGCCAACAATATAATTGTTTATCATGTGAAACTAAAGACAATGAGATTGCTTCCCATTTTATCAAAGAAAAGACTCAAAAACACGTTTCCTTAAACCACTTTTAGGTTACTACAAGTGAACAATCAACTCACTTTTTCACAAAATCCATCCTAAACATATTCGCTGAGAACTATTGAACCTGATCATGGGGCCTATATATTGTGGGTTGAGAGGTGGGGAATGATGGGAATCTTGAAGATCCTATACAAGGCCATGGTGGAAACAAACAGAAAGAGAAAAAGAAAGTGGCGACATGTACTCGAGAGGATATTGAACTTACTTTTGTACTTAAAGCTAATATGGACTGTTCTTCTGTCCTTGGTGAAAGTATAGGGGTCAGGTCGCGAGTTCGGTATATTGTTAACACTAAGCTAGTGGCAGTTTAGGTAGTTCTATACTAATTCAAGCAGTTGCTTCATTCTCGTTGTTTAAGAATTCGGACCCTCAAGATCTTTTGATTAGTTTTGAACAAGTTTCAACCACTTAATAAATGATTATAGAATGATTATTGTTGTAGGTTCAAATCTTTCTTTACTCCTTTCTGTAGATAACGATAAAACTTTGCATCAATGGTGGGTGCGAAGTGGCCCTACGTACGGTTTAGTGGTTCACAACCTGTTAGGGTTACAAAATACTAAAGGGTCCCAAACCCAACTACGCTTTATGCATCACACGCAGACTCCTTCGAGGCAGCACTGTCCCATCTTGATTCTTTTTGTTATAAATAAGCATGAAGATCATTATATTGTAATTAGGCTCTCTCTCTCTCTCTCTTCTCTCTGTATCTCTCTCTATCTGTCTGTACACAATGTTAACTAGTACTAGTTTCTGAAAGAAATAGCAGTACCTGGTGCAGAGTTGAATACGAGATTTATGAGGTGGGTGTTGAGCAAGATGGAGAAGCAGGGTACGTGCATTGCTAACTCATCTCGAAAACAAACACAGGCATTTTGATCTTTTATGACCTACAAACTGGTGGCTGAAAGGTGAAAATTTGATACTGATGTGGATCTTCTGATATGTATATTCATTAAAAAAGATACTGTATGCAAGTGTTTAGCACACAAATTCACATGCTAAACACACAGATGACGTATTTTTAAAGTTTTCTTTTTGATGAACTTGCGCAAATGAGTTGGTGGTTCATGTGCCCATCTTCACCATCATGACCACCTAAACCTTAGCGTTGTACATGCCAAAGTTCCAACATTGCTGCACCTTGAAGACTCGGAAATCATTACTGTCGGTTTCTTCTGTAAGTTCTGCTGATTTTCTTTCCAGTTTTTGGTTTTTAAATTGCTTTAATGTGTCCATTTTTGATGTTGTGAAACAAAAGATGTCTCTAAAAGGGAGTGGAGATCTGGAAGAGCACATCCATGGCTTTACTAAAACCTAAAACTGAGGAGATTCAACAAAAGTATACCACCTAAGTTAGTGATTTAGGTTGACACTAAAATTGGTTGTAGTCCTATGTCACAACGGAAATATGTTTAAGTAGATTTTATTAAACGAAACGACATTGTGTTGTTCTTTTGTTGTCGTGAAGATGGTTGTAGGTTGATTGGGAATTTCGTAGCAACAAAAGCTACGGTTATATATGCAAGGTCGATATACAGAATCGATTTGAATACATGTCACAGTAAACTTAATTAAGACTTGGAATCATGGGAGATCAAGGGTTTTTCGTGAGACCGGTAAGATCAATTCTCAACCTTTGGATTAGATCTACATGTCTGAACATTTATAATCACAAAATTGTCACGAGACTTATCAATAATCACAAAATTACCACCGTGCAACTTTAGACTATTAGATTATTAGCTTATAAAGTTGATCAATGAACATAAATTGGTTTTACGGGTCTCACGAAAAACCTTTAGTATCACGTGAACCCAACCCGTAAACTTAATCTTCTAGATTTAGTAGTTGAAATATAGGTTACCATGGTTATGTAATTAGTTTGCCAAACAATATTTTGTACAATGTCCCATAAAAAAGGATAAAAATGTCATGTTCCGAATTTTCCCATTATATTTATGTTCACCAGTCACATGAATACACATCATCTTAGAGAATATGAACTTAAATAAAATATATAAAAATCTTATTTGTCTTATTTCATTGGTTTGAGAAGGATGAGCCATTTGATTTACCATTGTTTTCGAAAATTATTTTAAAAAACTACAATAAATAGGTTTTTTAAGACCGTAAAAAAAATCACCTGTTCAACTTTTTCCAGTTTCATTTCTTATTCTACCAATCAAATTTTGACATATGTGTAAAGAGATGTGATCAATATGTAACCTGTGGTTATGTAAATGTGGTGCATATATAAATTAAAGAGCGTTGGGATAGATCTAGAAAAAGATGACATGTTAACGTTCTATCGAAGAAACATGTAGAGAAAGAAAGGGTCGTTCACATGAGATTTTTCCCTAAACAATACCTATATAGACGTCATAGTAGAATGCTTAATGAATTTTATTACGAGACTAATAATTTGCAATTGAGAGACATATACACGATCAAACAAATTCGGGACAACTAATAAAACTTGAAAAGATTTGTACTATTAATTAACTCTTTTATATCACATTTTTTTTAAAAATTTCTTGTTAGCTTTTTATAAAATCTGTTATTAATTTAATACTTTTCAAGAGTGTCGTGCAAAAAGTATTCTAAAATTATGATTCAATTTTTGAATTATATCACATTATTCAACTTCGTTAATATAATATGTTACATTATTAATTCTGTTCTAATAACTTATTGTAATGTTATTATACAGGCATATAGTTATTGGTTCCGTAAATCTATATTCTCATTAAGTACTATATTAAGACATACAAAAACGATTATGTATCTTAAGAATCTAATTTTGTTATTGTCTAAATAAATAAAATTGAATCATTTCATTCGTTAATTATGTGACATACAATTTATTGGGCATACTTGGTGATGGGACTGAAATTCGTCACCTTTTAGTCATTTGTGGAAATAAGAAATTCATACAATACTCAAAGACTAAAAGTTGGCATTGTTTTGATTATATCTTCTAGAAACATTTTTAATCAATTATCATTCAATGCTACTTTTGGAATATCGGAGCGACTCATCTTTTTGTTTAATAATATTATATGAACGAGATATTCAATCTCATTTTGATTATTCTAAATATGTTTAACCAACAAATATATCACTACCTAAAAGGCAGTGTAGGTTTATCTTGTTTTACTTCTTTCTATAAATGAAGATAAAAGTTTGGCCAACTGTTGACTGGATGTGGTTCTAGCCATGGTTAAGTGGTTCACAACCTGGTGGGGTGGGTCCTGAACCTGCCTAAGCTAGCTTTATTCATTACATACAATCTCCTTGAGTCCCATTTTATTGCACTTTTCCTTACGAGTGACGGAGTGAGCCTGAAACTAGATCTCTCCCTCTTTTATATACTACTAGTTTGTATACATATGAGATTTACGAGGTGGGTGGTGACGATGATGAAGAAGCAGCAGGGCACGTGCATTCATAGACACTTTCGATCTTTTGAAGCTCCAAAAGTGGTGGCTAGCTAATTAAAGGTTCGATCTGTTTGATGATACCAACCACCCAATTAATTAATTCCATGGTTAGGGATTCATACTCATCTTTTCCCTTTTGTTAATCGTCTGCAAATGAATTACTAATGAACCCATCGAATGGTGGATCTAGGAAGTCGGGTGATTGGACTCACACCTAGGTATAAAAAAAAGTCCATAGTCGAGTACATAGTCGAATTGATTGAATGAGGTTTGGGTTAATCAGTTTTCGGGTTATTTAGAAATTCTTAGTAATACTCCATTGACGGCAACGTAAGACACATAATGTATGACAAAATTAACAAGCATTCCCAAAGAAACACTTAAGTATCAAAATCATACAAAAAACTAAACACTAAAATTGCCGAGAATTACGATACCAAAAGCAATCAGTGGGTTATCGAGAACAGTGAGTGAAGTCAATGGAAAAAGGTTGGGAGTATCAACGAGAGGAGGTTAGGTAGCAAGAGGAAAAATTACTATAGATACGAGATTTAAGGTTTAAAAAAAGTAATTCAAAATTTCTTTTCGCATTTGGATGGGAGCCAACATTACAAAATTGGGTCGTATAAGTGACGGATCAAGCCATTGCTAATGCTGAAATTTGTCGTTTATCCGTCGCTGATAATCCGTCAGTCAAACATTCGTGGGTGATGCTATCAGCGACGAATTAGCGAAGGACAAATTCAATGATGGACAACTTCAATGATGGACCAACGACAAATATTATTAGCGACATACGAGATTATTTCTGATCAATGATGGACCATATTAGCGAGAGACCAGATTAGCAACGGATTTATGAGGGACATTTTACAACGAATTAGCAACGGCCCCACCAACTTTTAGCGATGGATTTCTGTCGTTGATCCATCGCTAATTTTTGGTAATTTATAAGAACACAAAATTATGTATTTCGTATATTATTTTATACAAAAGTTTCCCATAAATTCAAGATAACAAACTGAAACTGCCCAACAATTTTAAAATAACCAATTTATACAATTTATAATACCAAATTCATACAATTCAAATAATGTCCGGAGATATGTAAGAATCTAACTAGGGGGAGGGTCAAGAGGGTCGAGAGAGGGGGAGGGGGAAGAGTGTATCCTTGATGCTGCATAAAAGCAACAAACTACTGCATAAAACCTCCACTGCTTTATGCTTTGTTTAAATGAGTTTATTATGAGATATTTATCTTATCTCATTGATTTTAGTGGAGAAAAAGAAAATGGATCTTTTCTCTGTGTGTGTATATGTTTTAAGCCAAAGCAAAAGAGAATCAAAAAGGGATGACTTGAAGCTGATTTATGTGATTCTTGCTTAAATATGTGTTGCTGTTATCTGCTTCTCTGTGAATCCAAGTGAGTTTTACATTGAAATAATCCTTTAATGTGTTTTTCGGTGAAGAAACCGTAAGGTTTCATACATAAGTTTAACTTGTGTAAAAATTTCCTTACTTGGAAACTAGGTAGAACCTTATGGTTCTTTATATGAGATTTTGAGACAAAACTGTGTTGAAGCCATTATAGGCAAAAAGGTGGATTTTTATCATGATTATATCATTGTTGAAATAAGAGTGGTATATTAAGGAGCTGGGTAAATTTGAAATAAGAGTAGCATAATCACGACTTGGGTAAATTTGTAATAAGGGTGGCATAATCATGAGTTGGATAAATTTGTAATAAGGGTGGCATAATCAGAAGATGCCTATATTGAGATAAATATGGCATAATCTGTTTCTGTAAATGACGATCTTTTGATCATGGGTTATTTTTATCGCATCTATATGTGTTGGGTTCAATGCTTTGAGCTAAAAGTTGTATTCAAGCTTTTTTATTCTTTTGTTCTTCCCTTGTATAAATAGGTTGCTAGCTTTAGATTTTAGAGTAACTTTTGAAACATTGTAACATTCTTTGTAATCACTTTGGAAGATCAATAAAATTGAGCTGTGAAGAAATACTCTCTCTACTTTTCTACTCTCTAATTTATGCCATTGCTAACATCTTGAATCTTGAATGTTTTTTGTTTGATTGATTAATATCTGGGATTATCAATTGGTATCAGAGCAGGAAACAGCAACTCCACAATCAGATTAGATGAATTTGGACTGGATTCTTGGATTGATTGGACTAGACTTTCTATTTTTATCGAACACCATTCTTGCTAATGTTTTGATTCTTAATTTCATAATCTGTATGAATTTGTGAGTGTAATTGATTGGATTTTGTTTGAAATCATAATTTGAATTGGGTAGAATCAATCAATTTCATAATTGAATTGATTCAAAGTGTCAATTTTGAACTTTTTGCAAATTCGTATTCTTGAACTGGTCTTGAGTGTTAATCCAAATTAGACCTGTTTGATCTGTTTTTGTTACGAATTAGCATCAAAAACTTGTTTTTGGTCACTTTTCGAGTTAATGTGTGTTAATTGTATTCAAATTTGATTGATTTTTTTGAGTTTGGATCAAATTCTGGATTTTTTGGTAAACTGAATCTTTATCGCCTGTTGAATATATTCATCAAGCGATAAGGAAATTCATCTCTCATTCCATTCTTGTGGTTTCTGATTAACCTTCTTCATCGCATAATATTATAGGTGATATCCCATTTCATCGCCAATTGAATTTGTGTTCTTGATATCTCAAAAAACGTTGAGCGATAACCCTTTCATCACTCGTTGTATTGTCCGGTGAAGTCTTCATCGCTCGTGTATTGAGCAAAAAGTGATCCTTGTCTGATAAAGGGTTGAGTTAAGGGTGTTAGGCGATAAGGAAGTGTGGGAGATAAAGTTTTGGACGATAAGCAAGTAGTGTGTGACAAAGTGTTGTGCGATAAGTTTTTGTTGTGCGATAAGGTGTTGTGAGATAAGTGTTTTGTCCGATAAGCTATATTGTCTGGTAAGGAGTCTTGTTCGGCGATAAGAATTGAATTTCTTATTTTTTAAGTTTTGAACTGTTTAAAAGATCAAGAGTTAATCAATCATTTGAATTGTTTTAGATGGGTTTTATGTTAGAAAGAGAGAACAAGGAACTTAAAGAGAAAGTTTCTGAGTTGGAAAAGAAATTTAAAAAGGAACAAGAAAAATATGCTGAAATGCTTTATGAGAACCATTGAAATCTTTGCTGGGCCAAAGATATGGTAAAAGACAATGATCAAATTAGAAGAAAAAAAGCTTTTGCAGAGCAAATAGATGAAATTCTTTCTAAAGGTTTTTCATCTGATTATCAGGAAAGAAATGTTGAACTGTTAAAGAATAACTCTGAATTAACTACAAAAGTTTATGAAGTTGAGAAAGCTCTGACTTCTGAAAGAAGAATTTTTTTTAGAAAGAAAAGAAGAGATATGTTGAACTGGAAAAGTTATTGAAATCTGAAAGATTAGAATTTGAGGAAGAAAAGAAAAAGATATATGATATGAAAAATAAAAAGTTATTGAATTCTAAAGGAAAGGAACTTGAAAATGAAAGAGAAAGGTTCATAGTGACTGAAAAAAGGTTTGATGCTGAAAGAAAGATATTTGAAAGCAAGATTAAGGGGCTGTTTACCAAATTTTCTATTAAGTTCTGTATGGATAAATTTATCTGTCTAGATAAATTTGACTGTCTGGATAAATTTATGTTGCTGTTTACTTTTCTATCTGAATCAACAGTCTGAATAATAGAAATGACCAATTTACCCCTGAGTTTTCRACTCTCCAAACTCGCTCATCTCTCTCACTCGACCCTCAATCATGGATCACCCCTAAATCGGTTCTCYATCTCTGCCCTAAATCGACTCTCGGTTCTTCATCTCTGCCCTCAAAACTCGCTCATCTCTCTCACTCGACCCTCCATCTCTGCCCTAAATCGACTCTCGGCGTTCAACTCCTTCTCTCTCCCCTCCTCTACTTCCTCCTCCTCCGTCCAATCAACCTCCTTTGACCTACTCCAACGCCTCCTCTCCACCAACGACTTCCGAGAAGCCGACAACGAGACTCGCCGTCTCCTTATCGGCCTCGCTGGCGACGCCGCACAGAAACGCGGCTACATCTTCTTCYCGGAAGTCCAGTTCATACCCCAAGTATACCTCCAAACCATAGACCAACTTTGGAGGGATCACAACAACAACAAAAGGTAGGAGCGTCCTTTGTCTGGCTTAATGTGGACAACAGAGGGTAGCCGGCTGCGCGATTAAGCCCATGTCTGGGCGATTAAGCCCGAAGTAAACACCCTCATATGTCTGCACAAATAAGCCAATTCACCCATTAAGCCTTATTAAGCTCTAAGTAAACAGGCCCTAAGGCACTTGAGATGAATAATACAAAGTTTTCAAAGCAAATATCTGAATTTGAAAAGATAATCATTTTGGAAAGAGCTAAGTTTGAGATTGAGAAGAAAGGATCTGATAAGAAATATTTGGAACTTTCAAAGAGCATTGTCGCTAATCAGAAGAGTTTAAACAAATGAAAGAAAAACATTTGCTATTGAAAGAAAGAGTGTAGCAAAGAAGAATGCAACTATAGCTAAGGAGTTAGCTGAAAAGAAGAAGTGGTTAGATATAGCTACTGAATATGAGAAATGAGACTTTGAAAAGGAAAAAAATATATTTGAAAAAGAAAAGTTTTGGAAAGTAAAATTGCTGAAACTTTAAAGAAACTATATGAACTGAATACTGATCTTGTAACTGAGAAGAATATGAGATTTGAGTTTAAATAGAAATATGATTTAGTTATTGAATAAAGAGATCGGTTGTTAAAGAAACTTAAAGAGTTTTCTGAAATAAATACTTCAAGCTCAACTGATTCTCCTTCTAAGTGTAAAATCTGTATGAATGACAGTTCAAGTGTTAAATCAAACAGTCATTCAAGCAGTTCTAAATCAAGTGTTAGAATAAATCTCATATTTCAAATAAGTTTTACAAAGGTTATGCCAGATAATCATTTTAGAAGAATGAAAAAGGTTTGGCTGAAGAAATCTGATGTAGAAAATATTGAAGGTAAGTCTTCTCAATATTTTGTGTGTAATGAAAAGTCATTTGTTTCTAAGACTGTTTTACCTTGTATTGTTGAGTCTACTAATCAGCTAATCAGTCTTAGCAAGAAAAGGATTTGTTATTCAACTTGTGAAACAAATGACTTTATCAACAAGAAGAAAGCCAAAAGTTGGTATGGTAATGGAAAAATTGCAAACAGCTAGTATGGAAATAGCTGGAATGGCAATACAATATATGATGATAGCGGGTATGGAAATATCTGGAATGAGAATAATAGGTATGATAACAATTGGTATGGTACTTATTGCATATCTGACTTCCTTGTGAAGAGATCTAAAAAGAAAATATATAATATGAATAGATGGTATGGTACATACAATTTACCCGAAACCAATGCTAACAAATTAGGACCCATGAAAGTATGGGTACCAAAATTTGTCTAATTTTGTTTTGCAAGTTTATCATGTGCTGTGCTGAATTTGGATATTCAATGACATGATAGACTGATGTTGGGTTTGAGGGGGAGTGTATGAAGTGCCATAATAGTTTTTGAACAAATCAGTTAAGGACCTGGTCTTCATGACAGCTTCTAAACAACACAGTTCAGAACCTGAGCTTATCTGCTTCAAGGGAGTATAATGATTTTATCTTTTATACTGTTTAGAATGTGATAATAATTCCAGGGGGAGTATATGATTTTTTTTATCTGATCTATTTTCAAGAGGGGGCAAGTACTTTTATTCCTATCTGAATGTAAGATGAATACTTAATTGATATATTTTTTACAGGATTTTTGAAGGAATAAATGTTGGGAGATGAAGTAATTCATACAAGGCATGGATGATGTTGGTCCCATAAGGGTCTACAAGATGTGTATAAACAGTTTGTAGAAGGGGTGGGATGAATAAAAACACAATATACTTTTCAAATTTAAAATATACATTGATAAAGAATGATCAATACAGATTTTACAAGATTGTTTAAGATAAGGTAAAGATAACCTATCTAAACAATCTAAGTTACACACAAATGTTCTTAGCAAAGAGAAATAATTTGATGTTTAAGACTATGATGAAAGTAAGTTCTTTCTAGGTAAGAACTATTTAGAATACTTAAAAAGGGATTCTAACTTGTTTTTGAAGATAAGCGTATTGTGTTCTTAGATGTGTTTTCTTTCACGTATGCACGTAAGAATTAGGGTTCAAGAGTATCTCTGCATGGAGATAGAACACATCTATTTATTCTCATTATATTAAATGCACATTTAATGCAATGTAGTAGGGTTTGAACACGCGTCAAGCCTTTAAAGAATGACTTGTCATTTGCTACAGTGAATAGTACAAAAGCCTATTCATGAGCAGACATCTTTTCATGGAGTTAGTGGGCAGTAGAGTCAACTAATCGGCTCCATACCGTACTATACTCTAGAAAGGGTATGGGTTTGTCCTTTATGTGTGGAAGGACAAGACAAAAGCAATCTTGCTCAACAAGCTTCTTTTGATCGCTGAATGCTGGAATAACCCTGGAGGTCTCTTCAGCATTCGCTGAGGCTTAGGCAGTCTTCACACATATGTTGACCAGGTTGTAATCACTAAATGCCGCTTCAGATCACGAACTCGCTAGTCTCCAATCTTCAGTTTCAGTCTTCGACTTTCGCTGAAGTTTTTTTGGTGTGAGTTTTGTCTTCTTGAAGTATCGCTGTCGCTGATAGATTTACATTACATGTTCTCAGCGATCACTGAACAGACTCAGTGGTGATCGCTGTAACTGAAAGACAGAAACAATAATACTTCGTATAAGGTAAAATGGATTATAATTAAATCACTGAGAGAGATGATCAACAGGCGATGAGCACTTAATTTGCTCAAAGCCTTATGCGATGAAGTCTCAATCTGGATGAAGGGTCAATCAGGACAAGCCTTGTGCCATAAAGTTGATATCCCGACAAGTCCTGTGAGATGAAATATATATCCTAACAAGACTTAATCGATGAAAGGGGTCTCCGGACATAGGCTTGGGCGATGAGTTACCAATCCGCCCAAGGCCTAATCGATGAGCTTAAGGATATAATCTTGAACAATGAGCTTCTTCATTGTTTAAAACTTGAATGATGAGCTTGTTCATCGACCAAAGTGTTGGGTGATTAACTCTTTCATCGGACAATGTATTGAACGATGACCTCTCTCATCGAACATAGCTTTGAGCGATGACCATGTCTCATTGGACAAAAGATCGTCCAATAAGGAAGTTTAATCGTTTCTAATATGTGTGATGTGCTTTGAACCAATCTCTTTTTGACACGTAATCATCTTTTTTACCTGATACGATTTTACTTTCATTTTTTACTTCATTCATCATGTCTTAATCTCTTTTACCCTCATTGAACATAACTTTCTTCAAACGGATATTCATCTCTTCTGATTCATCTTCATTGATCAATCTTTAAAGACACATTCTGGGCTATTAGTTCTTTGGACATTACATTGAACTTCAATTTTTATCATCATAAAAAGGTTGGTAATAAGTTTGAACTAAAACACTAAAATCATAATTTGTGTTCGATTAAGTCTTGATTTTAATTTTTTTAATCTGAGTTTCAAGCTTTGAATGTAATCTTGATTGATGTGATAACTGGGTCTTGGTTATCACCTGAGGTAATCAATATGTGATTATTTGATATATGATTATGTGAATGAATGATAAATTGTTATATTTGATCATGTGAGTATGTGTATTCTTATGTGTGGAAAATGTATGCATAATATGAATGCAAGAGTTTATGAAAGTATGCATGATTATGAGTCATACATAAGTATGTACGCATGAGAATGAATATATGTGTGCATGAATTATGTATACATGCATGCATGATTAATATTGAGGGCATGCATGAGCTCTTAGCCGCCTTTCTTCTTTTGGAAAGGGTATAAATATGAGGTAAGACTTAAAGTTAAGTTTCTTGCCATTTTGGGGAACTTGAGAGAGAGTACATCTTGTGGATTACATGTGCTAAGTTGGGATCTGAAGTTTGGATACATAATTGCTCTTAAGATTGAATAAAGTGAGTGGTTTAAACATCTTAAAGCATATGAATTTCATCTTCTATATATCGAATTATGTTTTGTTCTTGAAAATGTGTTGACCGGATTAAGTTTATTCCCGGTCACTGTTGACCGGATAGGGTGTTAGTGAATTTTGAAAATGGTAGTCCGGCCATAGTAATGACCGGATGGGAAGTGTCCGGCTATAGTAATGACCGGATGGGAAGTGTCCGACCATAGTGTTAACCTGTGAAGAGAGAGTCCGGTCATAGTGTTGACCGGATTGGAGCCTGTCCGGCTCTAGTGTTATCCGGAGAAGTGTAAGTCCGGCCAAGAATGTATCCGGTTTAAGGTCTATGAATTGATTCTTAATTGAAGTGTTGACCAGATTCAATAATGTTCAACCTTATTGGAATAGTGTTGTCCAGATGCGTAATCCGGCCAAAGCTCGACCCTATATGAAGTTCGGCTAAAATTATTTACGTTGACCGAATATGTTCATATGAATATTTTATTCAAAATTGGGTTATGTTAACAACATATTGTTCTTTCTAAAATGAAAAAGAAAGAGTGTACAATGTTTGTTTTGAAACTGTTTCTGGTTAAAACTATAGATGGTGTTCCATCAAGACGTTTGTGACTTCGGTCTGTCCTGATTGGAAATAATATGTAAATTTTGATAAGGAAATAAAGGTGGCAAATGAAGAAGAGGTGTACTTTGGATAAAAGTGACATATCAAGGAGAGGTGTACCTTTAGATATAAGGGTGGCATTTGTATATGAGTTTATTGATATAACTCTTACTACTATATCATTTAAGATTATGATGTTTCTAAATCCTTATTTCTTTGTGATTTAAAGATTCAGGGACATGGTTCTTATTGGAAATGGTAGTAATAATGTTATTGAGAAGGGAATAACTGGCTTTTGGCAAGAGGTTTTGAATAACTGTGTTACTAATGAAAATAATTAAAGACGAGTTATGTGGAATCTGAAAGGCTCTAGTTTTGCTTTTGCTAATAAGCTACTTATAAAGTCAAAGTTTAGCTTTGGAAACCAGAGGGGTACTAGTTAATGTGAACTATGTGGTTATGTATCTGTTTATATGAAAAGCTGATTTAAATAAAGTTTTGGTGATCTTCACCTTGCAATTACATGGAAAAAGGGATCTCACTAGACCTTTCGGTCTAACCCTCATTTTGTCTTTTTAAATATATATTAAAGTAACTGTTGGGTTACATGAAGATAAGGGGAAGGGGAAAATGTAATATTTTCCTATGTGCATATCTGTGTGAAGATCAGTTTATGATGAATCTAGTTTTGTAGATAAATGTTGATCAGTACAAGAATTTGTATTTTGGAATTTTTGGACTATGTATTTTGTATGATAATTTCTTGTACTATGGGACCTAAGTGGTGTAATGCATGTATTTCTTTTGAATGAAGTATGTGTTATATGCAATGTATGAGGTGGGGTTTACAATTGATGACCTTTTGATTTCTTTTTGAGCGATAAGATGTCATTTGAGCGATAAGTTTAGATGCATTGAGCGATGAATCTGTAGTTTGTGAGATGAGTTTATTGAGTTGATTGATGAGTTATTTTTCTTGAGCGATGAGTTCATGAATTTGTTGAGAGATGAATGTTTTTCATATTGAGCGATGAGTTTTAGATGCGTTTGAGTGATGAATCTGTGTTATTGAGTTTTTGAATATTTTTTCAGCGATGAACATGTTGTTTGAGCAATGAATATGTGCGGTGAGTTCATGTGTGTTGAGCGATGAGTATTTTTCTTAATTGAGCGATGACTTGAAATTTTTTGTTATTTTTTTAGTGCTTGATATATTTTTCTTTTCAGTAAGTCTATTTCTTTGTATTGTATTTTTCCTTTAAGTGTGTCTATTTCTTTGTATTGTATTTTTTCTTTAAGTGTGAATTTTTTTTAATATGTGATTTTTTTTAGTGTGTGATTTTCTTTAAGTGTGTAATTTTTTTTAGTATGAGAATTTTTTTTAGTATGAAATTTTTTTTGTAAGTATTTTGTGTGTGTTGTATTTTTTAAATTTTTTTTTTTGTTAGTGTTATATTTTTTTTTCTTTGAGCTAAAAAGAGTGAATGAACTTTTCTTGTCTTCAGAGGCTTTAAAATTAATTTTCAGCAATTTTTTAAATGTGGAAATTGTGTTTTTTGAGTAAAAAAAAAAATTGGAATTTGTTTTCAAATTGTGTATCTAATGATTTTAACTTTTACAGGTTAAATGATGATGAAAACCCCATACCATCCATCAAATCCCACCTCCTTCATGTTCCTAGTCTGTAAATACTACAAATCTAGATGAAACCATTTTTCCAAAAGCCTTATACTTAGATTTGAAACCCAATAACCACCATCTAAACAACAATATGCCAACTGAATACTCAATCATCCTTGAAATCTTAAAAGGCCACCCTATAGCCTATGCTCTGACTGCAACGGCAAGTGGAACACTTGTATACCTCCAACAATTCTGGTACACCTTATCTGTAACATCCAATTTCTAATATGCTCAATTATTTGCTTAGTATATTTAATTATTGGGTTAAATAGAACTTATGATTTAGTGGGAGTTTGGGTCTGAAGTTATAGAATTTTATTTCTTAAGAATATATTAGAGGATTTGGAAAAATTTTACGTCAAATAGATACGTAAAACTGATTTTCTTGGGAGATATTTTCTGGAATATTTTTGTTGGATGTTATAGATTATCTCTTTATAAACGTGTAGGCGAAAACCTCATAGAAAACGGAGGTCCGAGCGAAAAGTTATGAATAATTTAATTATTGATGGTCAAAATGGGTACCTAGCCGGGCCAAACCGGCCCAACTCGAGTTTTAGCATTATAACTTGGAGTTTTGGCCCATTTTTCATGTCATCTAAGTCCAGAACTCACACACACTCTAGAGGTGC
>NW_020200725.1:98077-99231 GCF_001531365.2 Cynara cardunculus var. scolymus
ATATATTTTCATATGAATGTTTTTGGTCTTGAATGGAGTCACAATATCTTGATTTGTCTTTGATTCCGTCTCTTGAGTCGATTTCTTATTACTATGTCGGTACATCGGTTTGCTTTCTGGATCCGGACTTGTTTGTTTTATTCCTTGAGTTGTACGCCATAGTACGGGTACTACTTCGTGTGGTACGCCGGAAGTTTATGGTGAAGTCAAGATCCCGGGTTGGACGGGTGAGACTTTCTGCGGTTGTGAATACTCATTGCTCAGAAAGGAGGAAGAGCAATGAGTAGGGAGCCTTGGCATATACCCGGTAGAGGATGGCGGGCAGTGCGAGGTTTCCCATAATGTATAATTCCGACTCGGACTTTTGCATGAGCCCGGAAGGTGAAGGACGGGGGGATGCACCGTCCTCGTTATGTATACCGATTCAATCTCTTGGTTCTTGATATTTATTGGTATTGTAACGTTGTTGAATACCTTTGGTTGTTGATGCTGTCTCCTTGTTGTATTGAGCATCAATGGTATGGTATACTATGGTGATTTGAATTTGGAATCCTATGATCTTAGCATCCGGTACGTAATTGTTCACTCGGTTTCTTGTAAATCTCGATTTGCATCTGGATGATGTCTTGAACTCTTTTATTGATAAAAGTTTATTATGTATGTTTACAATCATGTGTGATATTGTTATGTAATATTTAACTATTTAACTCACTAAGCGTTGGCTTACCATTTAAGTGACAACCTCTCTCAGGAAAGAAGACGGACAAAAAGAAAGATTCTGTTGTTTGACTTGAAGATTTACCGGGAAACTTGAAGATATCGATCTTGCTTTTGGGTAAATATTAGCTTATATATATATATATATAGTCTTGTCCCGTATTCTTTTGGCTACTTAATTTGGGTTGTAAGTAAATATCCGTTATATCCGGTTTGGAATCGTGTTTTGGGTGGTTTTATCACTAAAATAAAATGGATATTTCGATGTTTTTCTAGAAATTAATATCCCATATTTTGAGGTTAATTAATGTTATGCCTAGATTTGTTGTTTCAAAGTGTTAGCCTCTGGTTCTTCATAATCTTTGGACCATTGAATTGTCTCTGGACCATTGCATTGCCTCTGGTTCAACCATTGCCTCTGGTCCTTCATAGTCTCG
>NW_020200725.1:100431-117275 GCF_001531365.2 Cynara cardunculus var. scolymus
GCGCCAGTCTCTAATCTTCAGTTTCAGTCTTCGACGTTTGCTGAAGGATCTTTGGTGTGAGTGTTGTTTTCTTGAAGTATCGTTGTCTCTGAATGAATTACAAACCGAGTTCTTCAGCGATCACTGAACAAGCTCAGTGTATGATCGCTGGAACCGAAAGTACATAAACACAAAAAATACATCGTAAGGAAAAATGGATTATCATCAAATCACTGAGAGAGAGGATCAACACTTAGCCATTTCAGCAGCCCCTAAACCATTGCTTGCCTCTGGACCATCCATTGCCTCTAGTCTTCCTCCAGACTTAGTTTTTTTAAGCAGCTTTATCAGATTTTTCATCCTTGGCCCCGATTGCTTTGACAAAACTTTTGGGATAATTTAGGATCAATTTTGGTCCTAATAATCAGTAAATTATAGTTTATTGGAGATTTTATAAAATTGGTAATTTGGGGTTTGCTCAAGCCTGATGTTACATTATCATATATCAAAGACAGAAACCATTTCTTCTTTAAAAGTCATGTGGATCACTTTATGAGCAGACTTACTCTGAAAAGATTAAGGAAAATTGTAAATCTGCCAAAGCCTAACTCTGTTCCTGGAAGAAAAGAATTCGAAGAGTTTATCTCAGATGAAGAACTGTGCACCAATATCAAAAAACTAGGATATTTTGAAATCCTAAATCATCTGTTGCAGTTAAAGCGGAAATTCTTACCTTCGATTTGGCATCTTTTGTTCTCCATCTTGAACAAATGCTTCACTTCTAAGACTATTGATGTTGATACCTACAGCAGTTCATTTCTAAAATTCTTCCATGGCATAGTGTTTCACCGAAACTATGACTTTACAATGGCCATCTGGAATGAATTGGCAGAATTGGTACATGCAAAGAAATTTACCTTCAAAGCAAGGAAGTTTGTTCTATTCCAAAGATTTCTTCAACTGATAATAAGGTTAATGATGCGAACAAACAAAGACATTCCCTCAAGATGGGACAGGCCATTGGGTCCAGATTATGAGATGCAATTTTTAAGACCGCATACTGAAGTTGAAGATGTGGATGCTATCATGAGTATTCTTGATGAATTGTTTGCCTATGCCGATCAGAGCTCTCAGTATGTGATAGATAGGAGAGTGACAGATCCAATAGTCTAGCCACAGCCGGAAGGACTTACCCTGGGATCAACCCATGCCTTAGCTAAACGAAGTGAGGGTTGAGATTTAGATGAGAGTGTTCAGTTACAAAGGGTATCTGAATAGGGTTGTGTGTAGAAAGAAAATGAGAATGAGAGGGGCTCGGCGAAGGGAGACTCTGATCAGGCATCTACCAAAGACAATACTTTCTCTAATTCTTCAATTTCAGAAGATACTGAAACTGACTCAAGCATTCAACATGGGCAAGATGATAATAATGATGACGATGATGACAACAACAATGACGATCAAAATCTAGATGGTGTTGATTTCATCAATCTAAAAGACATTCCATCTATGATTTTGATTTTACTAAAGAGATTCCAAATTTTGACTATGAAGGCGAAATTGATAACATTCTAGAGTCGATAAGAACAGAAGAGGGAGACGTAGTTGAAAATTATGAGAGGATGAGTTAAAGGGATGAAGTAACGATGGAGAGTGTGTGACAGGAACAACAAAAAAAGTATATGTTCCTACCCTAACCTTTAGGAGACACCAGGTAACCACATCTATTGTTGACATTCATCCATTGAATGTTAACATTGAAAAAGACATAGCCCACCCAGCTATGAAACTACACACCCCTCCAAGCCACTCTGACACCTCTCAACAGGTATTAGTTTCATCTTCTCATGGGATCAAGCACAAAGTATATATGTTCCTCATTCGGAGGAACTAGATATGGAAAATAGTAGACAACAGCCCCAGTCTATGACTTCTTTCATTTGCACAATGAGTCTAGAGCCAATATACATTGTAGGTACACAAGAGTTAAGAGCATCTATTGCTCAACCTAATGTTCTGTATGAACAAGCCAGAATGACCCGAGTAGAGTCATCTGACTTTTTACGAGGACATGTCAGAAGTCCTACTAGTGCTAACATTATTCCAACATTGGACGAAGACACAACAGTTTATCCAATTGTTGTTTCAAATGGTAATCTATGTGATCCAGGTGCTATCTTACCCGATTTTGTGTCAAAGGAGTTCATGAACAGAGTCCTAAAGGCTGTTCAGGATACTTTGATGGACGAAATCAATAATTTGAAAAGTCTTTTGAAGGGAAAGAAACCTGCGTTAGAAGAAACAAGTCGTGCTCCGTCGCCACCACCTCAACCTCAACCGCAACCAGAACCAAATTATTCGGTGGATGACCTAAAGTCCATGCTCTACGCAAAGATGACTTCAGAACCAAACATGCACTCAGCGGATGCAGAATTGGTGGGGATGCTTAGACAATCAATGGAAGATTCATAAGCCATTAAAGCCTCAGAGTTCCAAAATTTCCAAAGCGTTGTTGTGTCGAGCTTGTCAAAGCTTGGTTCAACAATTGCTTCCTCAACTCAATCTATTTCCAATCTTCAAAATTCTATTGTTTGTTATCTGAAAATGTTTCAATTCTAGAAACTACGTGCCGAGGTCAAGACACTTCTCTGAAATGAAGACATGATGACCAGGATGATCCTGATTACCATGAAGGGGAGATGAAAAGACAAAAAGTGGTTGAGTCATCAAGGAGTCAAGGGGTAGAAATGATAGAAAGTAAAGAGTCGGATGAGCCAGGTGAGAACAATCCTAATCAATCTGGTGATAGGATTACAGGAATGAAGATGACAGTTTTTGCAGACCTAGAGATAAGAGTTAATGGTTGATAATTCGGAGGTCTCCACAGTAGAAACAAGGATGTTACTGGGTCTGTCAGCAAATGTTGGATATAATGATGTGGTTGCAAACGAAGTTGGTGGAGTTCATGACTATAATGTTGAATTTGAAGGTGAAGCTGGTGATTCAGATAAACTGTTATTTGATTTTGAAGAAGACATGAATGATGAAGAATCAAGCTTTCCATTTCAGTTCGAGCCGAAAGAATACCCTGAACCAGTTTTTATAGAACCACGTGTACATCTTCGGTGCCTCAAACTTCGAATGTTCAACCTCCAAAAAGATATGTGCCTTTTATTGAGAAACTTCAAACTCCAGGGTAGGACAGATCTAAAATTCGGGAACCTTATCTTGAAGACCTATACATTGACATTTTTTTTCATCACCGAAAAGATTTAAGTATCAATAAAGTCTTGCGTATTCACAAAGAAAACCATTGTATACCGCAAAGAATACAAGTACTTCCTCAAAGCTAAAAGTCAACCCATTCACTTTGTATGAACAAAACACCGAATTATCTCAATAAAGTAGGTAGAAGGCAGAAAGCTTGTAAGAGTGTGGTATCCAGTTTTCCACATCATCAGACAAGATGGTAAAGAATGGTATTTTAGTGAAGCTGATTTTCTTAACCTGTACTTAGAAGACTTAGAGTTTATGTATCATGATATCAGAAACCAGACTACCAGGTTAGAAGGAGTCGTCAGAGAAATTGAAGCTATCAAAAGGTTTTTCAGAAGTCAGAGCAAACTGTCTTCAGTCATAGATGTTCAGATGGGCTATGAAAGTAACCAACAAAAGGTTAATCTAAAAGTGTCGAATCAAGATTTAGAAGACATTGATGGTTATCCTCTGTATATGATTCTTGAAGGTCCAGAGTTTGGTGTAATTAATGAAAACTCTAACGGTGTTAAAAGGTTTCTAAGGTTCTGTGAACTCAAACAGTATAGTGATGGAACAATCAAAGTTATAAGGAAGCAGCTTGAATTGAAGAAAGCTCAAGATGACAAAGCATCAAGGTCTAACAGGTTGAATATAAGAGAAATGTTCTTACTTATTAAGGCTTTGGAGTTACTTGATGACAAGATTCAGTACAGGAATGCTATTAGAAGTTTTGAGACACATATGGGATTAAGACGTTCAATATTTTCTATTTCTAGAGCTTAAATCCAAAGGGGGAGAATGTTGGGTTCAATGCTTTGAGCTAAAAGTTGTATTCAATCTTTTTTATTCTCTTATACTTCCCTTGTATAAATAGGTTACTAGCTTCAGATTTTAGTGTAACTTTTGAAACATTGTAGTAGTCTTTGTAATCACTTTGGAAGATCAATACAGTTGAGCTTTGAAGAAATACTCTCTCTACTTTTCTACTCTCTAATTTCTACCATTGCTAACATCTTGAATCTTGAAGTGTTGTTGTTTGATTGATTAATATCTGGGATCGTCAATATCATACGATGAAATTGATTTTATCGCATGTGTAATGAGTTATAAAATCTGGGTTTTTGGATCATATGTTAAATTGTTATTGCATCCTTATGATTATATGATATTGAGTTATCGTAATTGTATGATGCGAGGACTTGGGTTGTCACATCCTATTGATGTGATGAAGTGAACTTATTTTAAGGATTAGAGGGGCTTTAGGTGGCCTTACTTCTGGGTGGCATATATAATGTGATGAATTTGGGATGGATGATATGAGTTGTGGTTTTGATAAAATGAACAGTTGTTGAGGAACCATAGGGGCTCTGATTGGTCTTCATGTTTAATCAGAGGGCCTCTGGTTGTATTTGAAATCCAAATTCTTTTCAATTGAACATTATTCTTGACCCAAAGGCTCTGGATAGAAGGACCAGAGGGCTCTGGTTGACCAGAGGGTCTCTGGTTGACCAGAGGGGCTCTGGTTGACCAGAGGGTCTCTGGTTGGTCTGATGTCTAAATGGCTTTGCTTCTAGTTATTTATTTGAACCTTGGAACGCTTGTATGATGAGTCGTATAACCTATACACAGACGGCTAAGTAAGTGACCCAGAGAGGATCTGTATGTTCTATGCAGAGGATCTGTGTCTGGGAGTAGAGCTTCATATCTGAGTACTTGGTTATTTGCACAAAAGACTTCGGTCTTCATATCCTCTATTTCCGAGCTTTGTATCCGAGCTCTGTGTCCGAGCTTTGAATCCGAGCTCTGTATCTGAGCTATGTGTTCCATGCAACTTTATGACTAAGTCCTCTTGGACTAAATCAGCTTCAAATATTGTCTTCATATTTGACACTAAGAGCACTGAAGTCTTTCTTTCAGAGCATAGTTGAACCATAGGGGCTCTAGTCTTTGAGGAGCAGAGGGGCTCTAGTTGGTCTTGTCTATGGGCTTTGATGCGATGAAAGTGTTGTGATCACACCAGTGTGTTGCGATGAGATGGGTTCTCGCGCCAGTGTATTGCAAGGAAATGGGGTTCTCTCACCCAAGGTGTTATAAGGAAATTATGGTTTGTGTTATATAAAGCATTGAGTTCATGTGTTATGCGATAAATAGGTATTTTGTGGTTTGATGTGGCAAAAGAGGGTTATTTTGTCAAATAGTGTATATTTGTTATTTATTACAAATATGAGTTTTATAAAAAGGTTTTGGTGATATTCACCCTGTAATTGCATAAAAAAGGATTTCTCACTAGGCCTCAAGGTCTAACCCACATTTTGGTGTTCTAAAATGTGCATTACAGGTCAGTAAACCAGTTGATAAGAGAAGAGAATTTATGAAGAAATATATGATTGCCTGCAGATGGATTTTGGAATAATGTGTTGTTACTTGTACTTGCATGCTGTTTATGAGTACAAGTTTTGTATGAAGATTTTGTGGAAAAATTTGGTAGCTACTTTTATAATGTAGCTTGTGTATATATATTTGGGACCAAATGTGTATTTGTATTTCTTCATATATGAAATACATGATTATATGCAAATGTGTATCCTGGGGTGTTATATAGGAACATGTGGGTCATTTCTTTTAGAACATTTAGGATTTGGTTGTTAAATTCTTCAAGAAAGAGTGTCATGCCAATTCTTCCAAAGAGAGAAATTATTCTTTTGAAAATGAGAAGTCTTGAATAAAGAGTCATTATCATTGGTTATGGGTCATTTCGAATCTTGTTTATGAGATTAAACAAACTACTCTGATACCCTTTGCTAGTCCTAGGATATAATGACTTACACAAGATTTGTTTATAGAAGGGGGTTGAATACAAACACAACAAAATTTTCACTTTTGATTCTATATTTTGTATTAAAACAAATAATTACAGATTTGTTGTAGAAGCTAGACAAATAAAACCTGTGATCTTAAACAATCTAACTGGTGACAAATATGTTAACAACTGAAATAGTGAAAAAGGAAGGTACTATTTCAAATATGAAGGACTCATTCAGATGGTGATGTCCATTTTGCCTAAAAAACTATCACTCACAAGTTCTTTCAAAATGGCTAAGTAGTAATGTATGACAAGGGTGCCCTTTTATAGCCACCATCGCGTTAAATGCTACAATCCAACTTTAACACATGTCTTCATTTGGTTCATTGATCCATTCATGCTTCCACTCATCATTTCAGCCTTTATGGTTGATGTAGACACTTGTTAGCCTATCACATCCTTTTATATGTAGAGTGAACAGAAAAGAAAGTGTGGCACCCATGAAATAGTGTTTCAGATTTTACTTTGGTTGACATGTTGTACATGTTCCCATACCAGGATGAGTATTCGAAGAGTCGGTGAACCAAAATTGTTGGATAAGTTTGCACTCCAAGTACGTCTTGCCAGTAGTAATATTTGTCAAACTATTATTTGACTTTATCTTGTCTTGATCTTCGTTTCTGCTAGATTAGAAACAATCTGCTTTAGTGACGATCTTGACCTCACTTCAACTAGTCTTCGATTCTGTTGAAGTCTTTTTGTTCTTGGATTAATACAAATAATTACAAGACTTTTACAAAGAAAATTTCTATCTTTTCTATTTTGGAATATAAGCTATAGACCGGATTCCAGTTATAGAATATTTATGAAGAAGAACATCGTTTTTAAAATAGCTTAAAATAATATGTGGGTTCTTGATAAAACAAGATTGGTGGCTATCAATAAAGGTTAATAAATTCTTCCATAAGGATGGAGAATGATCAAATCTAAGATTTGATCTCACATTTTATTTGAGTTATAGATCCAATAGTGCCTAAGATCCGAACATTTAAACTTTCTAAAGTTCGGATGCTAATCCATATGTTTCACACACGATTAATGTTGTATATTAAGTATGAGTATTACAAGGAAAGAAATAAGAATTTCTTTCTAAGTGTTGAATTGGATTCTCGTTATATCATTCACAAATCCGATTGTTGAGACCAACACTTTCCAAATGAACAAAATCACCGGCTGGGACTTACTGATGGTTCTTTTCTCAACGATGTTAAGCCATACAGCCATCTTGTGGGATGACTGGTCTATCTGGATGTAACACCACCAGATCTGGTTTATGTTGTTCATATACTTTCATAATTTATGTATCAGCCTCGTCACCAACGTTAGGAAGCTACACTTCAAGTGGTCTGTTATTTGAAGGGTAATTTAAGACAAGGAATTCTTATTCGCTCGGACAGTGACTTAACCATGGCAGGTTGGTGTGATTATGATTGGGACCTTTTCACTCTAACTAGACGGTCATTTACAGGTTGGATTATATTTCTTGGCGATTCTCCAATTTCATGGAAAGCGAAGGAAAAAAATCGTGTTCCTTTCCTTTACTGAATTAGAATATCAAAGAACGGCCTCGATCACATGTGGGTTGAAGTGGTTGAAATGACTGTTAATAAGCCTTGTTGTTCGACATCTAAAAGTTGTCCCATTGTTTTGTGATAACCAATTTGCGCTTCATATTGCTAAAAATCCAGTTTTTCACGAACGTACCAAATACATTGAAATAGATTGTCATTTTGTGCGTGACACCTTCAAGAAGGCTTGATCTTTCCATCCTTTATAAATACTATCATGCAATTAGCAGGCTTCTTCATGAAGGCTCTCAGGCAGAAACTATGCTATTTCCTACTTAACAAGTTGGGCATTTCCAATCTCCATTCTCCACCTTGAGGAGGTGTTGAAATATATGTCATACTATCCTCCCCATATAAATAAGGATATTATCCTAATATAGTTGGGATAAGTTTGGACTTTATTGATAGAGATCCCCTTGCCCTTATCTCTTGACTTGTTTTGATTATTTCATTTTTTTGTCCGGTCTTCTCTTTGTATAAATAGGAGATCCTTGAATAATAATGATAAGCATAAACTTTGACCCCTACAATTTTGAACAAAACTAGATAAGCCGTTAAGATTAATATGAGAATGTGATGACTCAAAAATAATTCCGAAAGAGTCAGATAAACCAGTTTATATATTTTTTTACAAAAATATAATTAAATAAGTTCTTTACTAAAAGAACTTAGTGGCAGCCCACATTATTAGAGGTTCCACAAGTTCTATAGCTACGGTAATGTGGGTGATGATAGATGAAGTTGATGATGACTCTACTACCACCTAATGGTAACTACCAAGTGTTCTACACACTTGACTAACCTTTTCATATTATTTTGTAATCTTCTCTGTTATAAAGACTAATTCTACTATCTTAATATATTTTTAGGTAGTGGAATATATTACATATGTTATATTCTTTTTAAAGTAAAAGATTTTATAGGCCATTAGTACGTAAGCAAACCCAACCAATTTATAGAGCAAGTAAGGAAAATTTATCCGACCCATGATAAATATACTTGAAAACTATTGTTTTGTTTAGAGCACGTAAGTCGTTTAGATTTGCTAAATTAGGTCTGTAGGACAAAAATAGGCTAAGTCGAGTCCGTGTCTAGTTCAATCCCACAAATCACCTCTAGTTCAACTTCATCATCGTTTTTTTATTATTTGAAAGAGAGGTAAAAATATTAAACACGCAATTTAATCCATTTTGTATAGATATACTTAAAAACTATTGTTTTGTTTTCACTATACATGAGATGCATTAACCTAACAAATGGATGTTAAGCCAACTAAATTGCTTTTCATTTAAGCAATTTGTTCAAGGTTGTATACATCTTTAGTTGTTAGCTTATCGAACAACACTAGTTTCAATAGTGGTAGTCTTATCTCGAGATCAGATACTTATTCGTTTGAGAAAGAGTGGAAGACAATAGTCACTATAGAATACGTCAAATCCTTGTGACATGTCACTCAATCCACTTACTAAGTGGTACCACCCAAACTATTTCTTAACTATTACACAAGTCTAATGTCATTGATGACATGTAAAGTTGTAGTTATGCCTTGCCTTTATGCATTGGTGAGACCAACCATTCATGATATTATCTAAAGTTGTTATTCGCAATATTATTAGTTGACCCACTACTCATATGATTAATTACATAGAACCCCTAAACCCCATTAGAATTTTGATAGATGATTTTACCATTATCCCAATATATATATATATATATATATATATATATATAATTAGATTTTCATATTCCCTTGTGCCATATTTTTTATACATATTATTTTAAATAAGAAAAAGCAGATAACAGAATAAGAACACATCACTTTACAGGGATTTGTGAAATCGAATATCTTAATTCTAAAATCAAAGATGCTTTAAAAAAATGTGTCGTCATTAAATATGGGCCACATTCATATCTTATTTTATGACAAGATAAATATAAAACATGTTTTTTTTACGATGATCTTGTAGTTAGGTTTAATTTTTTTTTAAAGAAATTTTAAAAAATAATAAATATTATCACAACAAACCATTCAAAATGTCACTCTAAAAATTGTTGGATTTTATGACTTCAAATTTTTAAACATGTTTAGTTTGTAAAACAAATCATCATAAAAAAATTGAACTTTAAAATAGGTTATCATAAACATCAGTTATATTTGCCTTTAGTCAAGGCCAGTCCCAGACATATACCTCATCCGTTACTATTTGTATCATTTGCAATGTGTATATATAACGGTAACAAACATATTTTTCTAACAACTATTTTTACACTATATATTAACAATTGAGTTTTTACCCAACATACTTATTCTTACTCTTCCAATTCATTTGTCAAGAAAAGTTTTCCAAAGATTCTTCATTCAGTTCTAATTCTCGTCCTTGTGATACTTATGCTATTAATAATTTCTTTTAGTAATCTCCTACATGATGAATTCTAAATTTTCTTGAGCATGTTTGTACTTATGGTTCTCCCACTTCTCTGAGTTTCAATATTTATCAGTATAAATGGATTCTAAATTTTATCTCGTTGTTTGATAGTTACAATATGTCGATCCTTGCAAAAATTGAGTTTGTGACCCTTGACGTGAATGGAAAGAATTGCATGTCATGAATTATGGATGTCAAAATGTACCTCGAGTATATAGTCATTTTAGACAGGAAAACAATCAATACTCATCGCAAGACAAACCGATTAGCTTTTTAAATTATTGTAAAAAGGTATTTACAATTTTAGAAAAGATTAATTTATATTAATATATCGTCCTAAACCTGTCATGTTTAATTTATATTTTTTTTTCATAAAAATAAAATATGCATGTCACCATTATATAACAATAACACACTTTTTAAAATATAAATGATTTTAAAGTTAGAAACTCGATTTTGTTGTCTTAATAAAGTAATTTGTTCTTATTCTATTCTCTTGTTTATTTCAAAGAATAAGTTGCTTTCGATGTCGCTTCTTCTAATATCCACTGCTTTTTTGGTGACAACAAATATGCTCTACAACTTGCTATCTTATAAGGAACATATTGAATTAGACAGTCATTTTATACTAGAGAAGTTTTAGACTAAGTCCATCTTGAGGGGAAGTTCTAAGACTAAATAAGACGGGCATTTTAGTAATTGTTACTTCTGTAACCAAATTCTAGTTTGGCTCTGCCGTCACTCCACGCCTCACGCCATTTAGAACCTCGCATGTAGGGAATGAGATAATGAAAATTAATGTAGTGAGCCAATATATACAGGGATAAAAATAACATGTCTCATTCATTTCCTACCAATAAAATTAAAACACGTCAGATTTTTATTTATTTTAAATTTATTTAATTCATATTTACTTTCTCTCTCTGGTTGCATATATCTATATGATTGATGGATATATATGAGACAWGAAAWTTTADGATTATCCACAATACGAAATCTATTAGAGTGAAGTTTTTTCCTATTTAGCTCCCTACAACAATTAAAAGAGTCAATGTAAATGAGCTCGATCGGCCATTGAAATGTTTGCATAATGTAATATCGTAAAAAAACAATTCTTATCATTATAGTTGTAGAAATATAAGAAAAACGAAACAATTAATCGTTCATTTTATTGTTTCATTTTTCAAATACGATTATAAATAACATGAAACTCTCATCTTGGCACATCTAGCGTTTATTTAGCATTTTAATGAATAAAATGATTAATTTGCAACGAAACTTAAATAACAATATGAGAAAACAGCTCATAAATATAGTAATAAAATTCTAAAACATTAACCTCTAGCAAAATCAAAAGTATTATTGATGGATTTCATTGGAGATACATTTGACGAGATACAACAACAGACTTACAACATCGTAACAAGCAAACACCCAATAAGCATAACAAATCCTTTTTTCCTCCTTTTATTAAACATAAGACGATATTATTTAAGCTGAAATTTGTGCGACCACATATCATTTTTCATCATCGTCACTTTTATCATCATTAATCTCATTGAGAATCGCCATGAGTGCAACAATAAAGGCGTGATCAACGTTTGGATACACCGTAATGGTATACGTGTCGATTCCAAAAGCAATGCTTTCAACGGTCTGTTTCTTGTTCATCTATGATTTTACCATATAGCTCGATCAGGGTTCAAATGGCTTGTACATCATGCATGAAAAGTAGTACCAACAGACTTACCTTAGAAGGTAAGAGTCATCATTCTCACTTACCGTGCCGGTACAATTCTCGGTCATATCAATAACATAGAGTATAAGTGTCTTTTACCCGATAAGCGGTTAACCGGGTAAAAGTCACCACCCTCATTTACGAGGTAAGATTCCTGGATAAAAATCACTTGTCCCAAAATCACACGTCTCATTCATGTTCCACCAATGAAACTAAAACCCATCAAATTTTCATTTATTTTAAATTTATTTAATTCATTTACTTTCTTACTCTACGTACGTGTATTTATATGATTGGTGGACATGTATAGTACATAAACATGTGGGACATATGATTTTTATCCAAGATTCTCCATGAGCAAAATGACACAGTAAAATTGTTGATAAAGACTATCATCTCTGATCGAATAAGCATAACTTACCCGATAAAAAGCATAAAATTGTTTAGTTACCTCGTAAAAGACCGTAAATGCTTAGTAAAAAGATGTTGTCTTTACCTCTGCAATGATAGTTGTAGTCTCTCCAGCATAAACAGCACACCGTCTTTCAAACCARTTGCCTTTWACTTTGAAATCAGCAACATCTTGCCTTCTATTGGAGGCCAAGAACACATCAAGTGAAGTCTTGAATTGGGTTCTAGATGATTGTTTTGCAGTGAACACATGATCTCTAGGGTCTGTGCTATCTCCTCTAAAACATTGCCATCTTTTACGACCACCTATTAGCTGATACATATTAACAAAACATTAGTTTAGAAAGTCAGCTCCATCAGTTTAACTCACTCGATAACATAACTGCTCAACCGACATCACGAATACATAGTCGTTCGGTTGTCTATCGGCAAAGTATCCTAATGAGAAGTTTCTACAACTCAAATCAGTCAAGAAATCAACAAAACTAGTGGTTATGAGGAAATGCAGTACAACAAAATGAACCTTTTAGAATGTCCTATCGTTATTAGACAACCCATATATAATAAAACTTTAAATTTAATAGGGTTTAACGATTGTACATCCTATACAATGACGTTAGAATAAATTGTCATGGCCAAATTATGCGATCTCAATTATTTTTTTATATGGCATTTCTAAAATTGTGTCCTAATTAATAAATATTACATCGAAATAGATATATTATATTATTTTTAATTTTTTGCTGTTGAATTTTTTGGTTAAATATTTCATTATGATACAAATGTTTTATACGTATATTTTTAAGTTTCACTGACCAAAATATTATTTAAATAGTTTCAACGTAATTTACAATTTAAAAACAAAAAATAAATAAAGTACTATCTTAATACGAAATATTAATTATCTATTAAATTTTAGTCCATTTATAGTAATTATAAATGATGTAAACTATTGGATTAAATAACACTGTAACATTAATCATCGGATAAAGTAAAGATAATCAATATGTGAAGGACATGACCTTTTTTTGGAAAGTGACAATACGATTGCCGACGACGTCGACTAAGAGACGTTTACCATGAAAGCTCAATAACTTTCCTCTAACTTTGAACATCAAGTTGCCGTTGATATCAGTCACACCAAAGTTTCCATCAGAAAGAGTTAGTAGTTTCTTTCCGTTCAACATATCTATAGGATATGGAGATACGAATTGTGAACTCACAACACATACTGGTTTGACCTGAGTTTGTGACATGCCGCTCAATTGCTCTGTTAACAAAATTGCTACAATTAAATACAAGTTTTCTTGTGTAGCATATGAGTCGAGTTTGACAYATCGTTCTATTTATTATATGCATAGAAATATTCGAAACACGTTTTAAAATAAAAAATATAATAAAAACGATTCCCACTACAAGAAAATAAGAAAACTAAAGGAGGGTATCCCTAAAAATTTCAATAAGAATATATAATCTTTTTTGGGGGCAATGTCAATTCAAAAGGGGTCTACAACTCGAATAATTGTTATTTGACTTAATTGCTTGAATTCCATATTAATCATGTGTATGTAAAAAWTATATAAAAACCTATTACAAAATCTTTATCTATAAAACCAGTTATTATATATTTATATATTGTTGATAAATGTATACTACTTAAAATTCAAGTGTACTTGTTGAAGCTGCATAAGTATAACTTCTTAAAACTTAATATTTGAATCTATATAAATAACTCATAAGCATATTTAAATAATGACATACTTTACTTTAATATTTTGAATTAGACTATCGGTTATTTTTAAATCAAGAATATCAAGAAAATATCTATATTATATCATAAAACATTTTGGATGACTCTTCAATTATTATGCGTCAAATACCGTTGTTCAATGCATATTATTTAAAATTCAAATGTACATATTAATAGTATATGCGTTCAACTTCTTACAACTTCATGAGTAAATTCATATTACTAATTGAAAAACATATTCAAACATGATAAACACCKTATTTTAATTAAAAATATGACCCCTTTATTTATAGAATCTAAAATATCATAAGTATAGTTAATATTTTAATTAAAAACTAGCATTTTCTTTTGTTTAAATTCATACTTGTTATGATGAAAATCCACCTGTATTTGATGTCACATCACYTGGTAATTGAGGKCAAGAGTTGACGACGATGACATTGAAGGCGACACTTGGACTTCGGACAATTGACGAGAGGTTGATGACAAAGGGAGTGGCAACGATTACATGCACACTYGCAATGGCGTTGAGAACATCAGCGACCCACTTAATTGCTCAAGCAAAGACTTTGCCTCACGACCTGGATGAACCAACTYTGGTATCTTTAAGATTGTAACATCCCATTTTAAAAGGTTAGATAAAATATTTAGATGTTTGAAAAGTTTGGWGTATAATTGTTTGATAGTGAAAACCATGGGGTTATAATGTCCTTCCCTTAATTTYGTAATAATATAAATAGGGGTTTTAAAAGAAAAGAAAAATAAAATAATGGAATTGAAGAGAGGAATTGGRRRARGRARRARRWKGSSRWKGRARKYMWYYWARGSYTYMAMCYTKSYTTYYTTTYMWYYWAWYSRMMAAWTWARGKWARKTYYTTWWKTTTTAGTTTGATTTCTTGAAATATCTGATGTTTAGGTTAGTATTGGATTYGATTTTTGGCTTTTTAGAGCTCAAAACCGAGTTTTAGCGGCTGTCATGARGACARCTATGTATATGTRTAATTTATGTGAGAACCCGGTTTATGATGTRYATTTTAGCCCAATTGAGTTTCMTTGTGTTATATCTTCACTTTGATGCATTAGAACCTACAATCCTTCWAGGAYTGGAACAAAGTGGGTGYATACATCTTGTTAGTAGAAGTATTTGTTGGTAAGTTAATTTCATGTTTAGGATAGTTTTGAGTTCATCTAATATGTTCAATCATGAGTTGAAGTTGAAAAATTGTTATCTTTAACAATCTTTAGAAGTCAAAGTTTAGTGATGAACTTTAAGACATTGAAATATTCATGAAAATGTTAAGATGYTTGTTATGGTTTGTTTCTTTGTATTATTAAGATGTTATTAGATGGATTGAAGAAGAAAATTTCCACTCAAGTATGTTTTGATGATAGATTAAAGGGTATGTTAAAAACAGTTGACTTTTTCCAAAAAGTCAAACTGTTTCTTTTAATTTTTAAAATTGAGTCGTTAATTTTTAAAATTGAGTCGTTATATGCAAAATTATGAATTGAAATTTGGTGGATATTGTTATGATAGATATATAAAGGTGTTACAGTAATTATTTCAATGTTCCTTATAGGTTTTGATGGATTTTCAAAGTTAAAATAATGTTTGAGTTTGATTTGATCAATATATGAAAACCTATGCATTCATTAGGTTKTAAGTGCAAAAATGAATATGCGAACCTTATAAAAATATTTTAATGTGTAWGATAAGAATATTTTGGGGGTTAGAATGTGAGCCAAGAGCCTCAGAAGAAATAAGAGCAAGTCACCKRATTAGGTTATTTTGATGCTGTAAATTGTAAAAATTGTWTAAAATCACTCGTAACTCGGATTTAGAYGTGTAATACCAATATGGAAYGGTTSAGAAGTCCTATACAATCTATGTGTTGATTATGAGGTATTTTGGGCTCTAACTAGTTTAAAAAAATGGGTTTTTGCAGAGTTGTCCGTTTTAAACTCAAATAAAAGATTTGWTTMTWTTAAATCCATGTAGGAAAAGRTTCAGAGTCCATTTTTGWGTGGTTCTTGATGGTATGTATATGAAGATAAGTAAGTTGTCTAAATCTTTTGTTTAGGATGTTTGTATTGATGTGAGAATCATRTGTGGATTGTTTAGGTAGCACGATGGATAAGCAAGTTGGGCACCGGAGGCTAAKGTGAGTTTCAATTAGATTTTAATGGGGTGCATGTCAAACGTAATTACTTTTACATGATTTATTTTGTTGGATGTGTTTTGATGAATAAAGTAGAAAATGCATGATTTTAAATTATGATATGAAAGGAAGGTATTGATGTTTATACAAAGTAGGCATGGAACGACTCGTGGATGGGGCGGGTTTTGTAATCCCCAGCCCTGATTTTTAATAATAGCCCCGGCCCCAGTCCCCGGCGGGTATGGGGATTAACATCTCATCCCTGGTCAAACTCCAGTCAAACCTTATGAAAGATATATGTTAGTTTGAGTCTACTGGGATCCCCGACCCCGATTTAAGTCTACCGGAGATCCTCGGCCCCATCCCCGGGCCCTATTTTAGCGGGGAATCCCCATCCCCCGTTCAGGCCGGGTGAGCCGGGTTCCCCACCGGGTCGGAGCACATCACCATCCTTAATACAAAGTGACTTTATACATATTAAGTATGTCTTGTTTCTTTGATAAAGTATGTAGGAAATACTTTGGTAACTTKGAAAGGTGATATATATTTTTAAATMAACRTGCTTTGTAAACARAAGAGGAAAATTTTACGTTGTATAAATGGGGGCATTGTGAGTTATTTATTTACTCACTAACATGAGAATGGTAGATCCGGATCTGGCGAGCTTAGGGTCACCCTCTTTGTTACGTTTG
>NW_020200725.1:118005-122689 GCF_001531365.2 Cynara cardunculus var. scolymus
TCAATTCCTTAACTTTATTCTATTGTTATATCTGGGTTTCAACAATTGATTTCAGATCCAAATCGATTAACTTCTATCGATTCGATCTATCTTTCGGCAGTAGATTCAAGAATTATTTCTGGAACTATACTCATTCATGAATTGCTTCTTGTTTGACCGTTGTTTGGACCAAAAATTCATCGATTCACCATATTCTTAATGTTTTAATCAAATTCTATTTAAAGGATTTCTTCTTCGGTGAATACAAACCTATTTTGTTCATTAAAATTAGGTCATTTAATGAGTTTCTTGGATTTTGTCGAACTTTTGGACTTTGATATTGTTAGATCTATGCGTAAGCGATAAGCATGAGTTCATGGTATTCTCCACATAAAGCAATGGGCGTTTTGTTTTCCAAACCTATACTCATCGCCCATATTTTGAGTATTTGTTCATCGTCTCTCATTGTGGATCTGGATGCGTAAGCACTTAAAGATTTATTTGCCTAAAAATCTCCAGTACTAAATGAATAAGGTGATACTTCTTCAAGATTTGCCCTTAAAAGCATCAACAACAATATCGTCAATTTTTTTGGTTTGATGATTCTTCTTTCCAGTTCTCAATTATAATGGTGTCTACTTAATGATGATTCTTCTTTCCAGTTCTCAATTCTAATGGTGTCTGCTTTGGTTATATAAGTTGATACCCCATTGGATCAAGCTCTGAAGTGGAATTCCTATTCAACTCACGGTTCAAAAAAATATTATTTGTCATAAGACTGGTTGCAATGTTTTGTCAAGAAATTCACACATTTATCTATCTCTTAGTTGGATGTATTATCTTGTTGGGGGTCGAGTGGAAATTTTAGGATTCAAATTATGTGTTGAGTTTTCTACAAATTAAAGCTGCATACTGTGCAATCGGTGGTGCTGCATTCACATTGGATCTGATTTGATCTAAAAGTTAAAATTGAAGAATAAAGAGTTGCATTCTGGGGGGAGCTTAAAATTCCACCTATACCAAGCACACTAATGCTTTCTTAAAAAAACCAGGAGGGAGAAGACCTGAAGGCTTCATGAAGATGCTTGCTTTACAAAATTTTGGGAGGAGATTGTGTTGGTCCCGTAAGGGTCTACAAGAAGAGAGACAGTTTGTAGAAGGGGGGGATGAATACAAACACAGTATTTTCAAATTTAAAATATATATTGATAGAGAAGATCAATACAGATTTTACAAGATTGTTTGCAGAAAGATAAGGTAATAAAAACATATCTAAACAATCTTTGGTTACACATAATGCTTTAGCAATTACAAGAAAAGAAGTTGCTAAAAGAAAAGATCCTTTACTTTAAGCTAGAAGATGCTTTGAAGTAAGAATAAGGTTAGAGAGAGAGATGCGTGCTCTCTGCATGGAGAAGAAGCACTTCTATTTATACCCAGTGCATTAAATGTCCATTTAATGCAATATGGTAGGTTTAGAGTGCGTGTCAAGCCTTAAGAGGAAGGCTTGTTCTTTGCTACAGTGAATAGTACAAAAACACTATTTTTGAGCAGACATCCTTACCTAAAGTTGGTGGACAAAGAGTCGACTAGTTGGCTCCGTACCGTACTAAATTTTGTAAGGATATGGGTTTTGTCCTTTGTGTGCATAAGGACAAGACAACAACAATCATGATAAACAAGCTTCCTTTGATCGCTGAATGCTAGAATGACCTGAAGGTCTCATCATCATTCGCTGAAGCTTTAGCAGTCTTCACACATATGTAGACAGGCTTGTAATCACTGAATATCGCTTCAGATCACGTACTCGCCGGTCTCTAATCTTCAGTTTCAGTCTTCAACGTTTGCTGAAGGTTCTTTGGTGTGAGTATTGTCTTCTTAAAGTATTGCTGTCTCTGATACATTTACAATACAAGTTCTTCAGCGATCACTAAACATACTTAGTAAAGATCGCTGGAACTGAAAATACATAAACATAAATACAACGTGAAAGAGAAAAGGGATTATCATCAAATCACTGAGAGAGAGGATCAACAATCTCCCCCTATTTGATGATAACAAGATAACATAAATAGGGTTATCTTATCAAATAATAGTAAGGAAAAGTTATATACAAAGTGTATATCCCTTTTTACTATTTTGGCATCTTTTTTAGTTTGGTCAGTCTCAGCTTGAGAAGTTTTCTTTAAGTTATATCTAAGAAAATTACAAGTACGGAAACTGAAACTGAAAGCTTATTCACTGACTTATAGACTGTCAGTGAATGCGAAAAGTAACATTGGAACTCATAGACTTGTGTCCCTATTACTTTTTTCAGGGATCTTTTTCAGTGAAGTACATGGAATACTCATTTTATTATTCATAGGAAATATTACAAGTATTACAGTACATGTCCAGAACTTACATAATATAAGTATAATCACTGAAAGGAGATATAGTACATGAAGTTACAAGGAAAAGTGGATAGTTGTTACAAAGAGAATCTTATTCTAGAACACTTAGATCCAGGCATGCTATCATCTATCCAGAGCAAAAGATAAATCAAGTGATCCATTAGACATAGATGTAGCTCTGACATCCTCTGAAATCTGACTTCACCTTCATAGTTAAGGAATATAACTCCTAACGCAGGTTTAAAATGCACAGAGTTGGATGTATAGGGACCCTTATCTGGCAAGTCAAGATTCAGCATAGAAATGTCTGTGCTCTTACGAACCTTCAGGATTTTATGTAAGGAGAACCTTGTTTCATGTTCGTTCCTTAGGGATGGTCCTTCATTAGGATCATAGAGTTTTTGTTTCTTCTTCCCACCTTTCTTCAGAGTTGGCCGGTCAGGGACCTTGACATACCTGGACATCCTTTCGATGAGTTGTCTTGTGTCTCGACTTGGATTGCTGAATGGCTTGTCTGATCTCCATCCATTCGCTGTATCCATAGCGGCCAAGGTAGGAAGGATACTCGGTAACGGCATCAAGATTGTCCCTGGTAATGAGCATTGAGACCAGTGTTCCACCGTCTTTAGAACGTCCGCTGATGCTGATGCTGATAATTGGGCGGGGACCGAGTCTCTTTTTCAGTTTTGCTTCACTCCATTGCTTGTCCTTATCATCCAGCTTCAGCTTCTTCTTGCGTTCAGCTTCTACAATCGAAAGAAGTCTAGCTTGGGCTTGGACAACATTCACCGTTTTCTTGGACTTTTTCTTAGGAAGGACTTTAGCATCTAATGACTTGGCCCGCTTTAAGCTGTCTTCGGTCTGCTTCTTTTGAAGTTCTAGCCCTTCTTCAGCCCTTAATGCCTCGAGTCTTTCAGCTTTAGATAAGAAGTCAAACTCACCACCACTAGAGGTACGAAGAGGGATTTTTACTCTAGTCTGGTCGAGTGACTCCATTAGCTTAGATATCTGCTGGTCTGTTGGAGCAAAAGAGACGGGTTGATCAGATACCCGCTCCAGTCGACCGCAGGTTGTTGATGGGATATGAAGTTGATATTTTGAAGTAAACACTACCTGAGAGGTAGAGTCTTCAAACAAGGTTTGTTGAGGGATTTTGAAAAATACCTTCAAGTTACCTTCTTCAGCGACCGCCTTGCCTTTCGACTTGGGGTCCTGGTTCCCTGATGGAGTCGATTCACCTTGCCCTTGCTCCCCCTGGGATACAAAATCCCCGAGAGCAACACCTTTGGTGAAGGTTGATGGCTTCTAGAACTTGATGGTAAAGTCATTTTCATGATCATCGTCGTCGTCACCATCTAGATCATCTCTGGTGTCTGGAATGACAGGTTCATCATCGTCTTCATCATCATCTTCATCTTCATCAACATCATCATCATCACCAGCAGCAGTGATGGTATGGGCATCATCCCTAGGGATGGCTTTGACATCCTCATCTAGAGCAGCTTTCGTGGTCGTGATTACAGGAGCAGCAACTGCTTCAACTCCGAGAGCCTCAGCTTCAACTGCAACTGAAGCTGATACTGGGCCAACAGCCTGAGAAGCTGTAGAACCAGCATCAGATGATTCACCAGCATTGGACCTCATCTCCCCCTCTCTGGCTAAGGCTCGAGAGAATTTGCCAGAGAGTTCGTCCAAGCGCTGACGCTGGAGAACCATTGAATCCTCCAGCCTTTGCAAAGCATTGGCTAGAGTTGTTGTTGCCTCACGCATCTCATGGAGCTGGGCGCGATCATCGGCAGAGAAAGAAGGTGCAATCACTGGAGCTGGTTGACGGACATCATCCAGGATTTGTTGAAGAAGACTAGTCTGCTGATTAGCTATTGCCTGAGCATCGTCAGCCCTGCTGTGAAGAACAGCAATGGCGTCGTTGTTGGCTTGAACAACTTCTTGGAGAGTCTAGAGCTGACTCTGAACTTCTTGAACATCCGCCTGGAGGGCAAGGAATTTCACATCAAGATCGCCTTGGCGAGGCATTTCTTGGTGAACTTCGCTGATCCTGGAGAGGACGGTATCAATGACAGGAAGGAGAAGTTTGATGTCTGATGCCATATCATAGTCATCATCGACATCTTCATCTCCTCTATCTTCTTTCTCTCTTTCTTCCTCTGTCACTTCCTGAGAAGGACCTGCAAAAGAAGAAGTGTGAGCTGAAGGCTCAAGGTTAGAAGAAAAAAAAGGGTAGGAAGATGGAATATCTGAGGGGCCTTCAGTGACATCAAAAGGATTGTCACTGGCAGGAGCAAAGATGTCCT
>NW_020200725.1:123354-125118 GCF_001531365.2 Cynara cardunculus var. scolymus
CTGGATCCAAGCCTGAAAGCTGGAAGGTTTCCTTCTTTGGGGTAAAGACTTTTGAAGATCTTAGTCAATACCATCGAAAGAAACCTGGTGTAAGGCACCACCTATTCTTGCTGGTGCTTGTTCAGCTTAAGCACCAGGTCATCGAAAATGACCGCATCATAATTTATATTGCGACGTTGAATCGCAGAGACGCCTATGATCAAGGCGATCCTAGAGGTCTGGTCCTGACCTCCAGTTTTTCCACCCATGCACTGGATGAAATGAGAAAACAGGTATTGCCAGACGGCTGACATCCTGTTTTTCTCAATCTTCGTCAAGGATTTGAGAGGAGCGCTGGAGTCCTTCTTCATTGGCCACGGGTGGCCAATGGCGTCGAGGAAAGTGATGATCTCGGTGGAGGAGGGTTCGCTGTCGAAGGGACCCTTGGGAAGACGAAGAGCGGATCGAAGTGTAGAAACCCCAAAATTCACTTCCATACGGTTGAAAGTGAAATGGATTTGCTCCATTGTGCATCCAGCTTCGTCTTGAACTTTGACCACCTCAGCAGTGTACCAAAACTGCTGAAGAAGTTCCTTAACCATGAGGGGCTCATGGTTGAGAGCATATCCTAAGGACAACTATTTGAGGAAGTCAGCCGCCTCTTGGTAATGTGCTCTGGTGGAGGGTATCTCTAACAAGGCAATGTGGTTGTTGGCTTTGATAGAGATCTCGTCAATGGTGAAGTTGATGTTCTTGGCAGCCATCTGTATATTGTTAAAGAAGTAAAATAAACAGGAAGAAACACATTGGTTAGAAATACACCAAGAGTATATGGTCAAAGAGTATAGAAAAAGTTTTTAAACAAGGAAAAACTTCATTTAAAAAATCCTCAAAAGATTAGGGTTTTTTCAAGTAGAATGTGTATAAAGAAACAGATTTGTTAATCAAGAAGGAGATGATTAAAAATCTTTACAGTTTAATGCATTAAGAGAACAAAGTTCTTAATAAGATTAAACACATTTCTTATAACGAAGTAAGAAAGAAGATTCTTACCTTTGAAAATGAAGAGAAAAGGTCGAAAAAGAGATTTGAAGAGAGAGTTCTTGCTTTTAGAGTAATCTTAGCAGAAGTTCGTCTAAATATTTTGAAAGCGTAAAGAGAAAAGTGAAGAAGAAATCTCATATTTATAGGTAAAAGGAGAGAGAAGAAATATGATAGAGAAAAAGACGACGATTCAGGAAAGTGTTCATGATGAAAAATATGTCACGTTCTCATCCACGATTTGATGGCATTTTATGAGGTAGCGTAATGACAGGTCATTTTGCGCTTCTCAAAGCGTCGCTCATAGTAAACAGAGAATGCCGTCATAAAGACGATGCATTAACTATTTTCATTTAAAAACAAAAAGGTTTTTAAGAATATGAAGAGTCATTCAGTTAAAAAAGGGTACTGAAAACTCTATTTAAAACATTTTATCACTGAAAAGAAGAAAGTATTCAGTGATGGTTTTAAGACATCAGGTTTTAGTGAAGAGAGTCATTGAAGCTGACATTTAAAAAACTTTTTGGTCACTGAAGAAAAAAGTCAGTGATCTTTTAGATTTCTAAGATAAGTATAAAGATATACTTTAAGATGTGGTGAGTGTTTAGAATCACTGAGACCACCTTTTAAAACATTTTATCACTGAAAAAGATAAAGTATTCAGTGAAAGTTTTAAGTTGAAAAGAGAAGAGTAATCATACCTTAGAGAGTAGATATATTTACTCAAGAGTTCAGTATTAAAGA
>NW_020200725.1:128131-133271 GCF_001531365.2 Cynara cardunculus var. scolymus
TGACTGCAGGAGCAGCCTTTGTAGAAGATTTCACTTTAGTTGATTTCTCAGCCTTGGTTACTTTCTTGGTCAAAGCTGGTGAACCAGCTTTGGTGGCAGAAGTACACTTACTAGCAACATGTGTTTTTTCACCACAGTGTTTACACTTCCTAAAACTAGGAGTAGCTTTAGGGCCAAGAAGTATCAGACTAGAAGTGAGACCAGCTCCAAGGATTCCCTTCTCATTGGTTCTTGGAGGAACCTTTGAGGAATTGGATTCCTTAGGTGAAAAGTTCACCTTGAGCTGTGACTTAGATTTCTGATGTGATTCAAATTTCCTAGTCCCTAAAGAGGAAGAAGTTTTACAAGTTGAAGAAATAGATTTAGATCTATTTGACTTGTTAGACTTCTTAGAAACGGATGCTGTGACAGTGGATTTACCTTGTCTTTGCACCCAGAACTCAAAGGAGTTCCTTCAAGATGATTCTCAGTAAAGGAAGAGAGCTAAGAGGAAGAAGTGTTAGGAATAGAAGAGACAAAGGTACCAAATTTAAGCATGGACCTGTCTTTAGCACATTCTTCCTAATCATAGGATAATCCTTGACCAGTCATTTTCTTGGCCAAAAACTGAGCGTTAATGATTTCAGAGGCTTTGAGGGACCCTTCAATGGTAGCTTTCTCAGCCTTGAGTTCAGGGATTGCTCGCTCACGCTCAGCGACAGCTTTCTCACGTTCAACAGTGATGGCTTGGTTTAGAATGACCTGATCTTTGAGATTTTCCTCAACAGAGGTCAATTTTTTTATCTTAGAATGACAAATCTTCAATTGCTCTTAAAGATCAACATTAAGCAACTCAGCTTTGATTTACCATTGAGGGCATTGTAAAGATCAACCGTCAGCGTATCTAGTGCAGAAAGACTAGAAGAGGAAGAGGATTCATTCAGGAAGCATACCTGAGTAGAAGAAGAAGATGKCTCAGAGGAGGTAGATGCTTCAAAAGATCCTTCATCAGCATCAATGGCCATCAAGCAAACATAGGCTTTATCCTCTTCGTCTGAAAATGATTCATCAGATGATTTAGCCCAGTCATGCTCTTCAGCAATAAGGCCTTTAGCCTTTCGCTGGTTGTTCTTCATCTTCTTGTATTTCTCCTTCAGTTTTAAGTATTTTTCATCTTTGGTCCTGAAGGAGGAGGGAGCTTTAGAGGATGGCGTTGCAGTCTTCTTTGATCTGCATTCACCTGCAAAATGTCCGGGCCGGTGACAATTGTAGCAGATAGCTGAAGCATTGTCTATTCTTTCAGACTTTGGCTTCTCCCTGAAGGATAGCTGAGGAGATCTGCGGAAATTGCTCTTGCTGGCGAACCTTCTAAATGACTTAGTCAGGAGTGCCAGGGACTCATCAAAATCTGTTAGATCAGATTCTGGAATGTCCTCAGAAGAATCTATCTCCGTGATGACCACGGAGGAAGAGAAGAAACAAAAGGGGTAGAAGTTTCAACTAAAGAAGCTTCAGAGATCAAAGCTAAAGGAGAGCTTTTCATTTCCCTGGATTCCTTTACAAGATTTCTTTTTAGTTGACGAGATTGCTCATGGTTAAGCAGAATCTCGTATAAGGTAGAAAGAGAAAGAGTGGACATGTCATTTGACATCTTGAGACACATGGAAAAGGTGTCCCAAGACACAGGAAGGCATTCTAGAAACTTAGTCAAGGTTTCAGAATTAGAATATTCCCTGCCGACAGCCCTAAGATCAATAAGAAGGAAATTAAATTTTTGATGTAATTCAGACAGCGTCTCAGACTTTCCACAGAGAAAACTTTCATATTGTCTTACTAGATTGATCTTTCTAGTCTCCTGAACCTGAGTGGTTCATTCATATTGGACACAAAGTGTATCCCATATGGATTTAGAAGTTTTGAGTTTCATCACTGAGTGATAGATCTCATCAGAAACAGACATAGCTATTATAGATCGAGCACGCGTGTCTATAGCTATCTTCTTCTTGTCCTTATCGCTCCACTGATGTGGAAGCTTTGGAATATGCCGTTCAGGAATCGCGGCAGTTGTAGCTGTTGCTGGAACAGCTGGAGCAATAGCAAATGGAATATATGGTCCATTTTCTATATAATATGGAATTTCAGGATCCACACCTTCCAGAAAGAGGGACATTCGGTTCTTCCAGAGACTAAAATTGTCACGGACAAACCGGGGAGGTTTGGCAAGAGAGCCATTATCTTTTGTGTGTGTGTGTTTGCAACTTGTAAAGCCATTTGTAAGTAGTAAAATTTTCTAAGAAGAGATAAACTAATGCAGAAAAAATAGCCAAACATAAAGTAAGAGAGAAAACACTGCTCTGATACCACTTGTTGGTCCCGTAAGGGTCTACAAGAAGAGAAACAGTTTGTAGAAGGAGGGGGGATGAATACAAACACAGTATTTTCAAATTTAAAATATATATTGATAGAGAAGATCAATACAGATTTTACAAGATTGTTTACGGAAAGATAAGGTAATAAAAACCTATCTAAACAATCTTTGGTTACACACAATGCATTAGCAATTACAAGAAAAGAAGTTGCTAAAAGAAAAAATCATTTACTTTAAGCTAGAAGATGCTTTGAAGTAAGAATAAGGTTAGAGAGAGAGATGCGCGCTCTCTGGATGGAGAAGAAACACTTCTATTTATACCYAGTGCATTAAATGTCCATTTACTGCAATATGGTAGGTTTAGAGTGCGTGTCAAGCCTTAAGAGGAAGGCTTGTCCTTTGCTACAGTGAGTAGTACAGAAGCACTATTTCTGAGCAAACATCCTTACCTAAAGTTGGTGGACAAAGAGTCGATTAGTCGGCTCCGTACCGTACTAACTTTTATAAGGGTATGGGTTTTGTCCTTTGTATGCATAAGGACAAAACAATAACAATCGTGCTAAGCAAGCTTCCTTTGATCGCTGAATGCTGGAATGACCTGAAGGTCTCATCATCATTCGCTGAAGCTTAAGCAGTCTTCACACATATGTAGACAGGCTTGTAGTCTTCTTGAAGTATTACTGTCTCTGATAGATTTACAATACAAGTTCTTCATCGATCACTGAACATACTCAGTGAAGATCGCTGGAACTGAAAATACAGAAACTTAAATACAACGTGAAAGAGAAAAGGGATTATCATCAAATCACTAAGAGAGAGGATCAACAGATTGTTAGAATCAAAATAAGTCCTAATTAATCAAAAAGTTTTATTAAAGCAACCGGGGTTAAGGATGGAAAATTCAGTGATCTGCAGAGCTAAAATGATTAGGTTTGGAAGAGCACACATGGGCTCTATAGGCGACCAAAGCTCGGGTACTCGAACACAGAGCTAGCACACTCAAATACAGAGCAAGGGCACTCGGACTTAGAGCACGGGTACTCGGATATAAAGGACAAGAAAACCATAGACATGCGCCTGTGCCTAAATGCCAAGTTCTCGGATACAGAGCACAGACACAGAACCTCTGTATTGTACGTGTAGAGCCTCTGTGTCTTCCAAAGATACAGAGCTCCTCTGTATGAACTGTCCCTCTATATGAGCTACTCATCTGGTTGGTCCATGCTCTGGACAACTATACTCAGAGCAGCTAAGTGAATGTAGTCTGAATCAAGAAGGAGGGTGTTGATCCTATTTACGGTAACAAATATTTCCATATTTATAGGATTCAGTATCCATGTAAATATCGCCTATATAAGAGGTGAGATAGGCATAGAATACAAGTGACTTGTACACAAATCAAATAGACATATTCACATGAGAGTTGATTAGGGTTTTGAGAGAGTTTGTATTTTTCCATTCAAAAAAGAAAGCAGTCAATCTATCCATCATTTTATACAATCTCTCATTTTCAATTCCTTAACATTGTTCTACTGTTAGATCTAGGTTCCAACAAAGTGTCTGCCTCACGATCAAGACTACCTACCTTTGGTATCTTTGAGATTGCATAAATAGTTACGAAGAGGGAGTTGAATACAAAAGAGAGGAGCAAGACCAGATTTGATCGCTCAATCCGATGCACTTGAACCACCTATTTTACTTAATTTACTACATAAATTTGTATTTGCTTACTGTAACCAAGGACAATCTTGTAAGAGTGTTAGGATCGAATAACTCAAATTCTTGGTACTAAAACTTACTTGAATGATCGGTTTGACAGTAGTAGAGCAGCAGAAAAAGTATCAATCAAACAGGTAGAAATAGTAAGAACACAATGAAGAACAGATGATGAACACAAAGAGAATTGCTTCAAATGATTTTCAATTAATTGAAAATGTCGACGATTACAAATCTGGAAGCACTCAAAATACAAAGGCCTACACTGCTATTTATACAAGCAAATAATTGTTTCCAGACACGACCTAAAGCAATTAAATCTAAGCCATTTATCTGAAACAGATTACATACAAGATCACGTGGAAGACACGWGCAGCTAAAAGACCTAAGTAAAWCTAGCTAAAGATAATCTATACAGAAGACTAGCTGCAGACCCTCTGTGAAACATCACAGAGGCTCTGCTGAATATGACTTGAAGCGTATGCAGCAGAGGAACATCTTCCAGAACCTCTGTGAGACACGACAGAGGTTCTGTCGTCTTTGTCTTGTCTTGGCAGAGAACAAGTTTCCAGAACCTCTGTGGATGAAGACAGAGGTTCTGTCACTTTAACCTTGTACAAAAGAGCTTCTTCTGATGATTTTCCTCTAAGGTCTTTTGTAATAGATCAGCTTCTGTCAATACTTGCTGTTTTACTTTTTCTATACTTTTACAATAAAGGAATGAGAGCTAACAATCTCCCCCTAAGTATGAAAAAGTAAATTAAGCTTTTAAGTGCAGACTTGATTGAAAGGAATTACAAGAGGAGATTAAACATCATCCTCGAAATGAATTGACTGAAAGGAAATTACAAAATGTAAAAGATAGATTTTGATACAGGCCATATACTATTACAGAGGTTTAACCAACTTTAGATTCTGGGAAGTCATCTACTGGATGGGTCAAATCTGACTTGATGGTTTTGTAGACTTCAAACATCCATTCTCTGAAGTTGATTGACTCCAAGATTTTTGACACTTCATTCACCCTTAGATGCCCTTTGTCCAGTTCTGCCGCTGCCTTTCTGAAGATCCATTCAA
>NW_020200726.1:0-6251 GCF_001531365.2 Cynara cardunculus var. scolymus
ATTGAAGCACTGTGAGTTTATATCGAATGTATACTTATGTGTAGTATATATAAATACTTTCTTACTGTATGATAGTTGATTTTGCATGTGTTATTGAATATATTGAGCCTCATGCCCTTGTATTGGTAATCTTGTTTATTATGCGTTATCGATCGAGCCCGGATTTGAGTATTTCTTTGGCCTCTTGGTAAACCATGATTTACGGATATTACTTCCGGTGATATGCCGTAGCATGGTGTATGTCCACGTATCCCAAGGAGATGGAGGTTGGGTGTGGCATACCGGTTGTCGTACTCACGTATCCCGATTGGTAAGGAGCCGGGTGTGAGTACTTTGCACGGGCCCTGTAGACGAAGAGGGGGTGTGGTGCACCTGTTTACTCGATTTCTGATAGTGTTACTTCTATTTTGATATGTTTGGTATACTTAAATTGATGCCACATGGTTTGTGTGAATCGTATTGCAATGTATGTTAACTGTATGGGTTGTAGTTAAACGRTTATTTYTGTKTTGTCTCGGTTAATATATGTATTTTACATCATATTTTTTTTACACTTCGATATAAGCTCACTAAGCTTCGTCGCTTATTCCATTAGAATAAATATTTTCAGGAAGGACGATAAAGGATAAAAGCAAAGATTAGGCGGTGTAGATCCGTAGAAGGTTTCAAGACCCCGAACGTCATTTTGGTACTTGTTATGTATATAATTATGTCTTGGGTTGTATTTAGGTAGTTATTATAGTCGGGTAGTTGTATATTTTGTCCCGACCTTTTTGGTATTGAAATCGTTGGTTGTAAGCTTTGTGAAACTTTTGTGTTACAAGTTTTTTTTTTATTCGGTTGAACTGATCCTAATTTTTTTGATGAAAATATAAAATTCATATCCTGTACTTGTTTTGGAGATTATAATTCGAAAAATGCTTTGGGTAAATAGTAAACGAACTTAATGTAACCGCGATGTTACACTTATGTGGGACTAAGTAGAACTAACTAGAACACGGGTAGTAGAACTAACTAGAACACGGGTAATAGAACTAACTAGAACACGGGTGGGACACAGTAGTTCACCCTTATCCCCTTAGAACTAAATGGAACAAGAAATATTTGAGCACTCTACCCTCTCAAAACCTAATACGCAAACACACCCTTCTTCCCATTCACAAGAGCGTCCGCCTCCATCGCTTCTACTGTCTCCTTCATCAATTGGCGACATAAAAGCTTCATTAATCGGCGGCAGAATCTCGGTCTGCCTTCTCCTTCATCTCAACGACTGGTTCTACCTTCTCCTTTCTCTATACTCTCAGGTAATCGATCTCTCATCTCCTTCATATTTCGCTCATCTGTGTGTAGAAGAAGTCGACAGTATCGATTTAGAAGAATTCGACGGGTATTGATTTAGAAGAACTCGCTTATCTATTTCATTCGATTTTGCTACTAATTTTTGTTTGTTGTTTTGTATCTATTGCTGTTTCTATTCGATTTAGAAGAACTCGCCTCATCTGTTTCAATCGATTTTGTTACTGATTTATGTTTGTTGTTTCTACTGTTTTGCTATTTCAATCTAAAAACAAAAACCCTTAATTTGTATCGATTGTTGTTTTGCTATGTGACTACATCTCATTTTTTTGCTACTGATTTATGTTTGTTGTTTTGGATTGATTGCTGTGTTTTGGTGTTTTGCTATTTCAATCTAAAAACAAAACCCTTAATTTTTATCGATTGTTGTTTTGCTATGTGACTACATCTCATTTTTTTTGCTCTTGATTTATGTTTGCTGTTTTGCTATTGTTTTACTATTTCAATCTAAAAACAAAAACCCTTAATTTGTATCAATTGTTGTTTTTCTATGTGACTACATCTCATTTTTTTTATGTAGAATGGATCGGAACCATCTAATTGTAGTTGTTAAAGTGTTGAAAGCCTACATCGACTTGCTCATACTTTTGGTCAATTTTGCAAATTGGTTAATTGAATATGAACAAAGACATGATCAGAGGAGAACTTTAAGACAAAGAACGTTCACTAGATTGCAAATTAGATCGATAGAAATCCAACTCATCACACGTGAAAGTGACATTATTTGTGTAAATGAGTTGCGAATGGATAGGAATGCATTTGCTATTTTATGTGAGTTGCTAAAACACGTGGTGGACTATTTGTATTACTTTTTTTTAAAAATGTTATCGTAATGTATTATTTTGTTATCAATGTTGAATTTATCGTAATGTATTATTTTGTTGCTAATGTTGAATTTTAAAATGTTATCGTAATGATTATTTTGTTATTAATGTTGAATTTTAAATTGCTTATCGTAATGTATTGTTTTAGTACTATTGACATGGTGTTAATTTTGGAATTTAAAAGATGGCAGATAGACGTAATTGGAGTATCCAAGAAGAGGATGTACTAATTAGCATTCTACAAGAGATTGTAGCCGCCGGTGGTAGGAGTGATAGTGGGTGTTTTCAGACTGGCACATATGAGCAAATCGTTTTAAAGATGCGTGAAAAGATCCTGGGCCTTAATATAACTTCAAAACATATCCAAAACAAAATGAAGCTGCTTAAAGATAAATATTCAGCAGCTTATGACATGTTGAATACAAGTAGTTTCGGTTGAAATGATGCGCATCAATGCGTAACGGTGGATGCTCAAGTTTTAGAGGAATACTTAAAGGTAACACTTATATTTTTTATGTTATTATTTCATACTTAATTTCATTTGGATAGTGATTAACATTATATATAATTATGCATTTTTTTATAGAAACATCCAAGCAAAAATTATATTACCAACAAGTCGTTTCCTCAATATGAGCGACTGAAGACATTATTTGGAAATGATCGAGCCATAGGATTTGTTGGGTTCAATGTTGTGCATTAATGTTGTATTTAAGCAAGTTTCTCCTATTTTGTAATAGTTTAGTCTTTAATTCTTTCTTAGTATAAATAGGTTAATTAGTGTTGTAATTAGTGTTGAGCTAATCACTTTTGTAATCATTACAAGATTTAATACCATACACTTGGGTGAAATTCTCTCTATAGTTTGATCATCTACTTGATTGAAGATTATCTGATTTTAGTGATATTTTGGGAATTACAATTGGTATCAAAGCGAGTAGCAGCAATTTGATTGAAGGATTTATATGTTTTTCGAGAATTTTTCATTGTTCATGTTCATCATCTGTTTTTCGTGTTCTTGATGTTAAACCCCATAACTCATAATGTAAAAAGTAATAAAAAATAATAAGTGATGAAGAACCAGAAGACTGATGAAGACATCAAGGCAGTATCGGCTAAGTCTGGAGTACAACCAGAGGACCGATGGACAATATCGGATGCGATGGAAATAGCATCCTCATCGATCCTCTGGTCATCAACACTTAGTGAATTCTCCAGCAAATCGTCCAGAAGCATACAATAAAGATCTAAAGATAAGTATGATTCATCACACCATGAATGACAGCTGGAGATGACATGTCAACAGCTAGATTTCTAGTTTATCTTTAATACTAAAGTTTATCCATAGAATAGATAAACGTTATCTGTTAATAAAAGATTAGCTAAAATGTCTCATTAGATAGTTATCTTCTTATTAGCTGATTAGTATAAATAGGTGATTAGACCTATTGTAAAAAGAGTCGCTTTTACGAGTTGCTTGAATAGATTTACGTTCTTCTTATAATAAATTGTGAAATCTTTGAAGCTCAAGACTGTTCTTAGTTGTTATTAATTTTCTCTTGAGTATTCATAACTTTCTTCGTTAAATCACTATAATTTGGTTATTCTTAACTAGATTATTAGTGTTATTGAGAGATCTGGGATCAACAATTGGTATCAGAGCCTATTGATTGATTTCCCAATCAAAACGATCATTCAAAAATCTCTCAATTTTTTATCTTCTTTCTCGTCAAAAAGTACATATTCTTCTTCAACATTCTCAATGGCCAACTGGAATTCTGCTTATAATGTTGGCTCCCTCACAAAGCCTCCAACTCTTCAAMGAGAGGAATATCCACAATGGAAGATCAGAATGGTGAATTTTCTGGAAGGAATGGATAGGAATCTTCTGCGATCTATACTGGAGGGTCCCTACATTCCACAAACTCTAGTCCCAAGAGTTCCAGGAACAAACATCACAGCTGAAATTCCAGCCTACTACATGCCCAAAGATGAAAGAAATTGGGATGAAGATGACAAGGAAAGAGTTGAAACTGACAAAAAGGCCAAAAGGTTGATAATCATGGCCCTACCCAATGAAATCTTCCAATCCCTCGATACATGTTCCACAGCCAAGGAACTATGAGATGAACTAGCAAGCCAACTAGAAGGAGGAGCAAAAACAAAGAAAAATCGTAGAGCACAATATCTCAACGAATACACTAATTTCAAGGCCCTCCCTGATGAACCGATTCAAAAGACTTACGATCGCTTCAACACATTGATAAATCAATGTCGCATAAACGATATTATCAGAACTAAAGAAGAAAACAACGTTTTATTCCTAAAAAGTCTAGGCGATGAATGGACTCAGCTATCTATGTCTCTACAAGCAAACCAGGACCTAGATGGCTGGTATGGAACACTTGCAGCACAAGAGAGCAACATTATGAAGAAAAAGGTATCCATTGGTGGACCTCTTGCTCTTGCTGCCGATGAAAAGGAAAAATCAAAGACTCCTGCCAAAGAACATAAGAAGAAAGGCAAGAAAGCATTAATGGTAGAATCAGAATCTGAAGAGGAAACTTCTGAATCAGATGATGAGATTAAAGMWTTTGCCAAATCGTTGGCCTTGATTACAAAACAGTTCCAAAAGAAGTTCATCAGAAAACCCTATGAGCAAAAAGAGTTCAAAAGGGAAAGGTACCAGTCATCATATGATTTCATGAAAGGGACGAAAGAAGAGATGGAAGAGAAGAACCAGAAGAAAGAAGAGAAGAAAGAAGAGAGGAAATAAAAGAGGACAAGGATGGAAGGAAAAATGACCTTCGATGCTTTAGGTGCGGAAAACTTGGTCATTTTTCCAAAGAATGCAAAGGACGATTGATCAAGGATGCTGACTACTATAAAAATAAATACAAGTATAATTCTAGAGAGTGAAGCTTGATGGACGAAAAGGAAAATTGGGTGTCTGATTCTTCATCAGACGATGAAGACAAAGTGCTCATCTGTCTAATGGCCACGTCCAATGCAAAATCCTCCTCCAACTTTAATAACCAGGTATGTGAGTCTTTCTCAAATGAAACCAACTCTGTTCCATCAGAATTAGAGTTAAGGGTAATCAAACTTTCAAAAGATTTCTTGAAATTAAAAGAAAAATTAAACTTTGAAAAATCTGAAAGAATAAAAGCGGAAAAAGAAGCAAGTTTCTACAAAAGAGAGACTGATCTTCTAACCGAAGAAAAAGCTGAACTAGCAAAGGAAAAGACTCGCATAAGCACTCTTAAGCCGATATCTTCAAATAATTGAGATGATGAACATGCAGTCTCCAATACTGAAGGTACATCTCTCACAGAAGCTCATGTTACTTCACCATCTACTTCTCATGTGTCTTCAGATCATGATCAAGAACCAGAGTCTAACTCTGGAGATGATCTCGTTGAGGGGGAGCAAGCAGTTCCATCAGCTGATGAAGAACTGCATCCTGTTGCTTCAGAACCTCAATCAAGCACCAAGTGGACAAAAGATCACCCACACCACCAAATCATTGGTGATCCAGCCTCTGGTGTCAAAACGAGATCTGCCACAGCAAATGAATGCCTCTTCGCCAACTTTCTAAGCATGATAGAACCAAATAAGATTTCTGAAGCCCTACAAGATCCAAACTGGATAGATGCAATGCAAGAAGAATTACTCCAGTTTGAACGAAACAAATTATGGTCCCTTATGCCTCTACCCAAAGGGAAGACGGCCATTGGAACCAAATGGGTCTTCCGGAACAAGAAGGACGAAGATGGCATCGCAATAAGAAACAAGGTCAGGCTTGTTGCAAAAGGTTATCGCCATGAAGAAGGAATTGATTACGATGAGACATTCGCTCCCGTTGCAAGACTTGAAGCCATCCGAATGTTCTTAGCCTATGCAGCACATAAAGGTTTTAAAGTTTTTTCAGATGGATGTCAAGTCTGTGTTTCTAAACGGCAAACTTCAAGAAGAAGTTTACGTGCAACAACCACCTGGGTTCGAAGATCCACAACATCCAGACTACGTCTACTTTCTGGATAAAGCTCTCTATGGGCTGAAGCAAGCACC
>NW_020200726.1:8876-16868 GCF_001531365.2 Cynara cardunculus var. scolymus
AACTACAAACCTGCAGCTTTCCCAAACCTACAACAATGGCATCCTCCGCATCTCATGAATCAAACAATAATGATAGCCGAATACAATCTACAGGAGCAGACAGCCGTGTTATCATCTTTCTACCAATGCGGCCGAATAATCACGCTCTCGAACTCAAAACTGATCTGTTTGACGACCGTTTTGCATTATTGTTGAGTTCTTCAGACACAACATTCTTCTTCCTGCTCTCACTCTTGCCGATACAGCCGTACCAATAAAGTACATCCAACAATATTGGCAAACCTGTGAGTTTGATGAAGAAAGCCACGACATTATGGGGGACATAGACGCCCCTCACGATATGGTTTGCTCTATTAAAATATCACGGGCTAAGGTTTCCCGGATACTATGCATTCCAACACGCAAGGAACTTGGAATTGCGCAATTTGCCGAACCACCAACCACCGAAGACATTCTCCGATTCGTAAAGATGCTAGGTTACAACCGTGACCTACACACCATCTCCAATTTCAAATGTCAATGCCTTCCACCGATGTGGAATATGTTCTTCTCCCTTCTGAACAGAGCCCTGACATGCAAACTGGGCTCCTTGGACCAAGGCAATATATATATCATGACCATAATGTACGGGCTGTTTTTCAATTTGAACCTTGACTACGCCTTCCTCATCTATAACGAAATACTTTCAACGGTAGTCAAGAAGTCAAAACTCCAGGCCGCTGGTAAGCCTCTCCCTGCAGTTCTCTTTCCCCGCTTCATCACTCTCTTCGTCGGGGATGGAATGCGGAAGAATCGCTTACCAGCCGTAGAGCCATTCACGCCCGTATACAAGATGCATGGTCATCGACCAACCCTCTTGAAGGAGGGTTATACCATCAACCGTCCTCTTCCAAGGGCTATGCTCAATGTCATACCATCGACATCTGAGATACGCCAAAACTATGAACGGTCCATGCTGCCTCATGAACCGAGGGCAGCTACCCCGGAGCACCTAGAGCCGTCCGCTGCACCCAGCGAGGCCGCACATGAGTCATCATCATCGGATGATGAAAATGATGATGCTACTCAACGTGCCACCCTTGGCCCTACTCAAATAAACTCTCCACCCACTTCCCAAAGGGGAACCATATCCTCTACCCCAGGCGATCAAAGCCAAAGGGCTATTGAACAAGGACGACCCAGTCCAATCCCTACCCAAACCAGCCATCCAGAGGCCATTCATCGGGTCTCTGGAGATGAATCAGCTGAGGAACCTCATATACCATCACCCCTCTCCCAACAAAGAGGTGATGAAGAAATAAGAGCTCCATCGCCTCAGGGCTCGCCACATCCCATCACACACACAGAAGCATGTGTTGCTTCTGACGTTGAACCCCATGATCGTTCAGAGTGATCTCCCCTTCCTACACCACCTCCTTCGATATTTGATCTACCAAAGGGGACACACATTCGTTTCACTTATTCGGCCTCTGAAGCCGAGGAAGAGGAAGCGGATGTCACAACATCGCGAGATAGCTCCTCCCTTGAAGGCTATCAAGGACACGATGGAAGTCCTTCAAGACCCACCTTCTCACAAGGTCAAGAAGGCGCCTCAGGAGCAGAGGCACAACCTGCAGCATCCGTTGCTGCAGGGGTTACCCCACTTGCTGATCTGGTCACAAAGGCTTAGTTTCAAGCCTTTGTCGATACAGTGATGCGGTCCTTGGAAGATCTTAAACTCATCATGCAAGGGATTGTAGACAACCAGCCCTCTACCTCTACCTCTGACCTCCACCAATCTCTTGCAATCCTACAACACCACCTCACCCAAATCGAAACCCAAACACAGGGCAACACCACCCGCTTACAAATGCTCCAACAAACCGTCACCCAACACCATAACACCACTTCCTCCCTAGCCACCCAACGAAACCAAGTCATCATCCAATCCATCGCCACCCTCACAGCCCAGGCGATTGAGGCCGATGAGAACCTCACCTACATAATCACCCAACTTCAAACCATCCTCCGCAACCTTCACTCCCTATCCACAACCATCCCCCTCAAGTCCATCACCAAACACCACAACCATCCACCATATCTATCGATGATTCCATAGCGAATCTCACCCACCAAATGGCCTCCATCCAAGACACCCTCACCCAACCACCTGCCGCTATACTCGCCCAAATACCCCAACCCACTTCTCAACCACCACCTTCCTCTGCAGGCCCATCCTTCGATGAAGCCTTCTCCACTTTCACTGCAGAGGTGAGAGACCTAATAACCAACCTCCCCATTCCCCCATACACATTCGCCTCTGACATGCCACCACCAACTTCATCCTCTACGACCGAGTTCGCCACTCGAGCGGACCTGCAAGCTTTATTGAGGGCACTGGTCTCATCTTTTAACGAAATCAGTGCAAAATTTATTCATCGGGCCACTCGTCCAACAATGGTTCTCTCCCATAACCTGGTCGATGAACAACGGGGCACAACTTCCCTCCTACAAACAATGGAGGCGAGTCAACGGCAGACCACCCTAAAGGAATACCTCGCTACCTTCAGGAAGGAAAAGAAGAAGAAGAGGCCAAGAGCCTCTTGCTTAAGCAGCTGCCCGCACAAGAGGCCTAGGCATGACGACCAAGACCCCGATGATCAAGGTCTTGGACCTCGTGAGGGGGAGACACAGGTCGCGGCTGCAAAACAAACCGAATCCACTGCACCGCTATCACCATCACCTCAACCACCACCATCACTAGAAGGAACCCAAACAAGAGAACTAGAGGCTCTGCCCTCCGAAGATGTAAATATACAAGTTCCCTTCGCTGAAACCCAAGAGCCCATCGTGTTGAGCTCTTCAACCGATGAAGAACCTACTACGCCACCAACACAACTAAACCAACCTCTTCCTTCAACACCCACATCAAACCTACCCTTAACCCCTTCACCAACACCATGCACCACTCAACCATTCAACTTATCCATGCAACCTGAACCAATGACATTACAACCTTCATCACCCCAACAACCACAATCTCCTACCGAATCCCATGCACCAGAAACCACTCAAACCGAACCAAATGAACCCCAACCAACCCAACCTGAACCAACACCAACCCATACACAACCCTTAACCCATCAACCCGCGGTGCATGCGGATGCTCCCTCTTCCTCAAGGCAACCTCCTCAGAGCTTGGTTGACGAAATAATACAGAGCATGGAGTCAATGAGGAGACGTCCCGATTTGCCACCCAGGGAACCAATTTTGTTAGAAAAATATTTATCAATATATTTACCAAGACTGCGATGACAGTTTGGCTATCAACCCTCCAATCTTATCGCCTGAGTCCATGGACCTCCTACACCATTAGACAGACCACTCAAGCACCCCAGGCTGTCTTTTTGAATGATGGGATAAGGAGGGTCATTGATATGAAAATAAATACATTTGCCAACCGAGCCATCCGATACATCGAGTTTACTGTGGAGAGAGCACGTGGGTTAGTTTGCGTCTTCAACAAGAACGACCTCATCAACCTCAACCCATATGACTTGATCGAATTATATACATACACAGCTCAGAGGCAAGACCACGACATTAGATATGGAATAGCAAACTGAGCGGTGGTAAAAACGATGGAAACCCTGGTAAACCATAAAGCCAAGAGCGATTTTGAAATAGCTCTTCGGCTAGGCATTGAAAGGCTCTCCTGCGCTCCTCCAAACGATGACTTCCAAGGCTTGCAGGAGATACGATCTGCTTCAGTTATAACTCAACCCGAACTTGGACTTGTTTACAAGAATGAGTTCGGGATCAAAAAATTCTTCAGACTGACTGAGGCCTTCAATTATTCAACAGATACACTTGAATGGTTTCAGAAAGTCATTCGAGAAAGACTGGGCAGATATTATGTGCCAAGAGAAGAAGGGAGTCGACTCATTCACGAGATATCATCGCATAGCGAAGACTGCTCCTACGCTTCAGAGAAATATATTCAGGTAGCTCGTGATGAGTTAATTTTTTTTGCCTCGATGTATTTTGATTCCAGTTTTGTAAGAATTTCATCGTCCAATGAAAATTTGGAAATTGATGTCTTTCTATTAGATTAGTCTCTGTTCATCACAAACGTCTTTAGACTAGCATATGTTTGTTATTTCATTACTTAGGGGGAGATTGTTAAACCCCATAACTCATAATGTAAAAAGTAATGAAAAACAATAAGTGATGAAGAACCAGAAGACCGATGAAGACATCAAGGCAGTATCGGCTAAGTCTGGAGTACAACCAGAGGACCGATGGACAATCTGGGATGCGATGGAAAGAGCATCCTCATCGATCCTCTGGTCATCAACACTTAGTGAATTCTCCAGCAAATCATCCAGAAGCATACAATGAAGATCTAAAGATAAGGATGATTCATCACACCACGAGTGACAGCTGGAGATGACATGTCAACAGCTAGATTTCTAGTTTATCTTTAATACTAAAGTTTATCCATAGAATAGATTAACGTTATCTGTTAATAGAAGATTAGCTAAAATGTCTCATTAGATAGTTATCTTCTTATTAGTTGATTAGTATAAATAGGTGATTAGACCTATTGTAAAAAGAGTCGCTTTTACGAGTTGCTTGAATAGCGTTACGTTCTTCTTATAATAAAGTGTGAAACCTTTGAAGCTCAAGACTGTTCTTAATTGTTATTAATTTCCTCTTGAGCATTCATAACTTTCTTCGTTAAATCACTATAATTTGGTTATTCTTAACTAGATTATTAGTGTTAATTGAGAGATCTGGGATCAACACTTGACAAAAAATCAATTTTTTCTACCCTAATCTCTTTAAAATTGTGTTTTTGGTGTTAAAATTTTGATTAATAAGTTCGCGATGATGATCTGAACATCTTTGATTCACAAGTTTTTGTAATCTGATCAATTTTCGAAGAGTTATTGAAGAATTTGTGATTTTTCGAAAACCGACTGTTCTTATAAAATTCATAATTTTTTCGAGTTTTGATCCATTTTTGGTGAAAATTTGGTAAAAATTGTGTTTTCATTTAAAGATAAATCGGAGACTAGCTTGTTCGATTTGGGTTAATTCATATAATTTCTTGTGCGATTTGCGATTTGTGATTAACATACCTGTGCGATTTATTCTTGGTCCGGTTAGCATTTTATGTGATTTAGTCATTGTCCGAATAGACTCTGTGCGATTTTGTCTTGATCTGATTAGAAGTATAAGGGGGTGTTTGGTTCACATAATGGAATTTGATGGAATTGGAATCCATCAAAGGAATTTGACTTTAAAGGAATTGGAATGGAATTTGATGGAATTTGACCATGCATTTGGTTGGTAGGAATTGGAATGAAATCTCTCAATAGAATTGGAACAATCGTCTTTGTTTGAACCATCCCACATATCGCCCCACCCACACCCTACCAACCATTATGTCACTACTGTCATCATCACATCTATCACCCCGCCCCAAACCCTACCCAACCGCCCCCACCATTCCTGCACCCACCCCACAATAGGTGGGGTTGTTGGGGGTAGGCAGGATGGGGCGAGGCATTGGGGATGGGGTCAGTGGGTGGCAGGTGAAAGACTATAGTGGTAGGATGGTGGTTAGTGGTGGGTTGGAGTAAGGTGGGGGTGGGATAGGTGGCGGGGTGGTAGATGTTACGATGATAATGGTGAGATAGTGGTCGGGTGGCTGGGGCCTGGAAGTGTGTGAGTATAATGACAACAATAGTGGTATGATGGTTAGTGGTGGGGTGGGGGTGAGTGGTAGCTGTGATAGCGACAATAATGGTGTGGTGGTGGGGGTTAGGTTAGGGGCGTGATAGTAACGGTAGTAGCATGGTCGTAGCAGGGATGTGCAATAAGTGACTGACAACAGTAATGGCATGGTAGTTAGTAGTGGGGTAGGGTGGGTGGCGGTGACAGTAGTGGTGTGGTGGTGGTAGTGGGGGGTTAGGGGTGGGGCATCACAAACAGTAGTAACATGGTGGTTGTGGGTGTTGATGGAATTCAATTCCTTCCATTATGCTAAGGAATGATGAATTCCTTAACTTGTGGAATTCATTGGAATTTGAAGGATTCCGTCCATTTCAAGATATTAACCAAACAAAGGAATGGAATTTGGTCAAAGGAATTTATCATTCCAATTCCATCAAATTCCTTCAAATTCCGCGAACCAAACGGCCCCTAAGCGATTTAGTGTTAATCCGTTTAATACTATGCGATTTAGTCTTAATCCGCATGAGTTTGTATTTGATTTAATATTGAAATTTGACCAAGTGATTGTTAATCGATTTAATCTTTGGACGGATTGTGACTTTGACTTTCTCATTGGACGGATTTTGACTTTGACTTTTTCAAGTGATTTGTGAATTTTACTTTGTTTGTTGATTGGATTATTGTTTGACTATTCTTTATCGTCTAAATTTGAATTGATGGGATTTGTGTGCTGACTTTTGTTGACTCCTTGTGAATTGATCGTATTTGAATAGTGTGTGAATTTAGTGAAGTGTAGTGTCCGGATATCTAATCCGGATAATCTTGTGCGAGTTACTTAGTTTGACAATCTTAGTTGTCCGGACTCTTAATCCGGATAAACTTGTCCGGACTCCTAATCCGGATAAGGCTAAGAGTTTGATCTTTTTTGCTAAGTCTTGATTGAGAATTTTGTGTGTGAATTTTTGAGATATTATTGAACCTTAATCTTTCAAATCAAATTTTGAACTGCAAATCCAATATCAGTTTAATCAGATAAAATGAGCTCAAAAGAAGCAATGGCAATTGGTACTGATACCAAGCCACCTGTCCTCTTTAGAGGAGATTACAATTAATGGAGAGACAGATTTCTGAATTTCATCGAGCGTATGAAAGATGGAGAGTTGATAATGGAATCTTTAATGGAAGGACCAGCTGTATTTTGGAGAGAAACTCCTGTTATTCCTGCAAAGAACAGACCAGCTCAAAGAGTTATTAAAGAAAATTCAAGATACACTGCTGAAGAAAAGGAAAGAGCACATGCTGATGTTTTATGCAAATCTTATATGATGCAGGCGCTTACTAATGACATCTATACCAGTATTCATAGCTATAAAGCTTCTGATCATAGTATCTGGAAACAAATCAAGAAAATGATGATGGGTTCCAAAGTTGGAACCCAGTTAAAGTTCACAAATTGCATAACAACATATGAGAAGTTTAAAGCCAGAGATGCAGAGTGTCTTGACGATGTGTATGATCGATTGAACAGATTGTTGAATGAGCTGACAAAGAATGGTATTTCTAAGACAGTAATTGAAATCAATGTTAAATTCCTCAGTAATCTGCAACCAGAGTGGAAACCTTATGCAAACAATATCATATATAATAAATATTTGTCTGATATTGACATACATGAGGTTTATGAAACTTTGAAACAAAATGAGGAAGATGTCTTAGAAGTCAGAGATCTGAAGAAGAAAAAGGAAAAGGAAGTTAGTGATCCTTTGACCTTTGTGTCTGAGAAAAAGAATAAGAACAAGTCTGGCAAGCAAGTTAAAGAGGTCATTCAGACAAGCGAATCATCTAGTGAAAGCAGTGACAGTTCTGACTCTGACTCTGAAATGAAGGAGATCAAACAGGCCATGGTAATGCTGACAAAAGCCTTTCAGAAGAAATTTCAAAAGAAACCACACTCGAACAATCAGATATTTTCTTCGGGGTCTAAATATGATTTTAAGGATAAGTTTGGAGAAAAGAAGAAATATGAAGAAAAGAGGTTCGAGAAAAAGAACGAAAAGAATCCTGAAGAAAAGAAAAACTTTGTTAAAGGAGTGGCAGATGAGAACACTAAATGCTACAACTGTGGCAAGTTGGGGCATTTCGCTGTTAATTGTAGAAAGTCGGTTTCAAGAAATACTGTTAAAACCCAGATCTGACAATAGAACAATTTAATAAGGAAATTCAAGAGAAATTTGTAGAAGAAGAAGATGAAATAGAAATCGACGGCGCTTT
>NW_020200726.1:18599-30628 GCF_001531365.2 Cynara cardunculus var. scolymus
TGAAGATAGTCGTCTTGAAGGACCAGAGGATAGACCAGAGGATAGACAGACCAGAGAGTCTCTGGTCCTCCAAAGACTCTGGTCAATACAACCAGAGTCTCTGGTCCTCCAGAGACTCTGGTCAATACAACCAGAGGCTCTGGTCTTGCTTACAGAGGCTCTGGTGTCTCTTATAGAGGCTCTGGTTCTGGTGTTTTCACAGAGGGTCTGGTTCTTCTTCCAGAGGCTCTGATTCTTCTTACAGAGGCTCTGGTCGTCCATACTTGGTCGATTTAGCACAGCGGCTGGTCTTCTTCCAGACTTAGACGATTTGGCACAACATCATCTTCAAATGTTCCATCCTTAGCCCCGATTGCTTAATAAAACTTTTTGAGATAATTATTAGGATCAATTTGATGCTAACAAATACTGACTACTACAAGAATAAATTTATCCTGTCAAAACAAAGGGATGCGAGAAATGTGTTAATGGCTGAAGATGACCACTGGCTGAATATTACTGATGAGGATGAGGAGTCAGAAGCTGTTGCTCCCATATGTCTAATGGCTAAAACTGAAACAGATTCTTCTGACGAATATGAGGAGGAGAATGCTGAGTCTAATGATGAGGTATAGGAAGATTCGTGCATACAACAGATGCAAAAGATGATGTTCAAACTTCAATGTTTTCAACAACAATTAAAATCTGAAAAACAACGTGCTAATAATCTTCAGAAAGATCTAGAAATGCAAAAAGAAAAATATATCAAACTTTTTGATGAAAATGATGAAATTTTTGATTGGGCAAAATATTTATTATCTGAATCAAAATCTTTTCATGAAAAATCCAACATCTTAAAAACGGAATTATCTTATTCAAAGGAAAAGTATAAATCTTTAGAATTGGTGAATGAAGATTTAATGTTCAAATTAGTAAGCTTGATTTACAAATAAAAGATTTAAATGAAAAACTGAAAGCTCAAGAAGAGAAGTTATATAAGAGAGGGCAAACTGATCAAACGATTTTTCTAAACAAGCCATCTGAAACAAGATTTTTTAATCCTCGGGAAGGGTTAGGGTATGAAAATCCAAACGTTTAGAAAAATCAGAAAAGGTTAGGATATGAAGCTGTGGCTACTGCATGTTTTACCCAAAACCGATCTCTAATTCATAAAATGTTTGGTAAAACTCCACATGAGATTATAAATAAAAGAATACCTAATATCAAATTCTTTCGAGTATTTGGTTGCAGGTGTTTCATTCTTAATGACAGAGAGGACAAATGTAAATTTGCTGCGAAGGCTGATGAAGCTGTATTTATAAGATACTCGAAAACATCTGCTGCATACAGGGTCTACAACAAAAGGACGAAAATCATTAATGAGAGCGTCAACGTATCATTCGATGAAGTGATTGATGTGGCTTTTGAACAAAATGGTTCATGACCCGGTCTGATAATTAATACTTCGCGGAATGCAGATATAAATGAATCTTCACATCCTAATCTTTCTGATTTAGATTCTTTGTTTGAGAATTTTTACGATGATTACTTTGATAATAAACCTAATAAGTCAAATTATTTGTCTAGGGATGTTCAATCTGAACAACAGTTATCTGGTCTATCTGTTGATGTTCTAGTAACTGAAACTGAAGAAGAAACATAAGATATTAATGAAGAGATAGAAATGGAAACTCCTGATTGTCCAGTTCAGTGTGAAGAGGGCTCAAATATTAATTTTCCAGAGGTGTCAGTTGTTCAAGATGAAAATACCTTACCTCAATCAGATATTCAGCCTATTTCAGTTCCAAACAATGAACCTTCACCTGAACCTGTTCTGGACAATTCCTCCAATACTTATATTGATCAAAATTCTGATCAGAGTTCATATATTTCCCTACCTCATAGCAAAAAGTGAACCAAAGATCATCCAATACATCAAATTATTGGTGATCCGACTGCATCTACTCGTACTCGGTCTGCTTCTGAAAATGAGTGTCTCTACTCCTCTTTCTTAAGTAATATTGAACCAACTAAGGTGCCTGTAGCCTTAGCAGATCCAGACTGGATAATTACGATGCAAGAGAAGCTGAATAAGTTTGAAGTGTTAAAGGTCTAGAGATTGGTTCCGCGTCCCCGTAATAAGACGATTATTGGTATAAAGTGGGTTTTCAAAAATAAAAAAAGATGAAAACAGAGTTGTTGTCAGAAATAAGGCCCAGCTTGTCGCTAAAGGATACAATCAACAAGAAGGTGTTGACTACGATGAAACCTTTGCCCCAGTAGCACAGATTGAAGCTATAAGGATGTTCTTGGCAGATGTTGCACACAAGAATTTCATGGTATATCAGATGGATGTCAAGACAACATTTCTTTATAGTCTTCTCAAAGAAGAAGTCTATGTTGCTCAACCAGAAGGTTTTGTGAATGAGTCAAAGCCTGATCATGTATATATTCTTGACAAAGTCTTATATGATCTTAAATAAGCATCGAGAGCCTGGTACGATATCCTATCAGAATTTCTAGTAAAATCTGGTTTCTCGAAAGGTAACATTGATACAACTCTATTCATTAAAAAGGAGAAGTTAGATATTATTTTGATATAAATTTATGTAGATGATATAATATTTGGATCTACAAACCTAAAATACTGCAAAAACTTTTCTGCTATAATGGTTTCTCGTTTTAAAATGAGCATGAGGCATGATACATGCCGATCCATCTAGAAAAGTTGTAGATCAGAAAACATATAAAGGCATGATTGGTTCTTTAATGTATTTAACGTCCTGTAGACCGAATATTATGTTTTCAACACATATTTCTTCCAGATATCAGGCTAATCCAAAGGAGTCCCATTTAAGTGTTGTTAAGCGCATTTTTCGTTATCTGAAAGGTACTGCCAATCTTGGACTCTGGTGTGACATTCTGTCATTTCTGAGTTTCAGGTTAGCACTTTATTATGGATCCTATATTTAGAATTATAAATTTACTAGGATCTAGTCATGGTGGTTAGAGTTCATCTGACTTAGTTTCCAAGTTTAACTTAGAAGATCACACCTTGACGGGTAACCGATAAAGTTAACTTGTGTAATGCCAAATATTTTAGTAATTCTCCAAATAAAATAAAGTTGATATTATAAACTTTTAAATAAAAATACAAAAGTCCCATTTGAATGTCCACATAATTTATCAAAAGGTGGAGTTTTGGAACGAATAGTGTTATTTTATTTATGTTGGGTAAATAATAGTGGGTTTATTTTTATTAAGAAAAATAAAAGTTTTATTTGGGGTTGGGCCATTAAAGGCCAGCCCATTACCTTCTTTAAAATACTCATATAAATACCCCACTCCCTTTGAAAAACTCTCATTTTCCAATTATCGTCAGCTTAWAACTTTTCATATCTCTCTAAAATCAACCACCCTCCAACCGATTCCATCATCAAGCAAGCTTTAGGAATTCTGTCAATCTTGAAGATCCTCAAGAAAATAAGAAAAAGGTATGATACTAGTTATCTTACTTTTGCAAAACAATAAAAGTCCTCATCCTTCTTCTCCTACATCTCGATCTTGCAACTCAAATTTCTGGAAAGTAAGAGGGGGGAGATTATGCGTCAAAGACATGAAAATGTCTTTGAATGGATGATAATCTATGATCCATGTTCTCAGATCTTCAGTAAAATAGGGGAAAATCTTTTGCATGTAGAGTTTATTCATGAAAGGCATATTTCGGATTATGATATGGTCTTGCATGCATCTTTAATCTATCCTATCTTCCTCAAAAACTCAATAGAATCGGGAAATATTCTTTTTGGAGATTATACTTATTTTGTTAACTTGAAAATGGTGTTAAGATTCTTGAAAAATGATGAGTTTAGACCCCAAAAGACTGTTATTCGTAGAATGTGCAATCTGTTTTTGGGGTTGTGTAACTCCAGATTGTAGGTTATTAATGAGAGACTTAAACCCACTCAAATTTCTTGGTATTTGGAAAATGTCGGCTTAGCTCATGATTTGGAATGATGTAAAAAGTTGACATAAAAATGACTTTTGGAAGGCTCCTACTTTTAGAGATTGGTAAAACCTAAAAATATTTGGAACATAATGTATAATCGGTCCAAAAATCAGCTTTTGAGTAAAGGATATCGATTTCTTTTAATATATAATTTTTGGACTATTTTTAGAATAAATAATAAAATGTCAACTTTAATTTATAAAAACCCGATGACATTGCATGGGATGCAACTTAACTTTATCTTTGTCAAGGACCCATAAGTGATCTAAATACTGGATGTTGGTCTGTTTAGGAAGCTAGGACCGGCGTTGAAAGCTTCAGACGTCATCTTCTTGGATATTCACCTTTAAACATGTGAGTTCTCACGGCCCCTCTTTTAATGTTTTGTTTATTTTATTGGAGGAAAAGCATGAGATTAAGCAAACTATGCATGTTTATTTATTTAAACCATTGGACTAAAGAACTGTTTAGTCAAGCTTTGTTTGAAACCACTGGGCTAAAGAACTGTTTAGCCAAGCTTTGTTTGAAACCATCGGACTAAAGAACTGTTTAGTCAAGCTTTGTTTGAAACCACTGGGCTAAAGAACTGTTTAGCCAAGCTTTGTTTGAAACCATCGGACTAAAGAACTGTTTAGTCAAGCTTTGTTTGAAACCACTGGGCTAAAGAACTGTTTAGCCAAGCTTTGTTTGAAACCATCGGACTAAAGAACTGTTTAGTCAAGTTTATTATGTCATGAAATATTGACTGATTTGGCACTGTAAAATAAATGCTAAATTGATGTGCTTGAGAGTATATTTTCCAAATAGAGTCCCCGTCCGTAAATGCTACTTGTTAACTCGGGCATGTCCCTGGGCCGTGGTATTGTGGATAGCCGCTATTGTGTTGACAGACCCACCCAGAAAGGGGTGCACATTACCTATGTTTTCTTGGTCTAATCATGTGGAATTTGGACCACTGCTGAATTAGTACTACTACGAACTGTCAGACCTAAGTAAGTGTACGGGCTACTTATGGTCGTTCGTAAAATAATGGGGCACGTTGGTCTGGTAAGGCTCAGTAGCGTCTCAAGTTTATACATCGTGGTAGATTTACATTTATGCAGTGCAAAAAGCTATGTATAAGTTTGCAAATAATTGGTTTATGCATTAAAATGTTTTATGCATATGAAAACCCGTGAGCTCACCAACTCTTTGTAGTTGACTCGTTTTATGTTCCATGCGTTTCAGGTAATATGTAAGAAAAATAGGTATTTTGGGAGCATACTTGTGACAAGACCGACTATGTTCGAAATTGAAGTTTTTGTAAAAGTTGTATTTATCAAAATTTGGTTATGATGTTAAACTTGTTTTTATATGGTAAGATTTGAAAGGTGTTATTTAGTAACGGTTGCTGTGACTCGCTTACCTGTTATATCTCGTGTTTCCGCTTTAGCGGGGTGTGACAGATTTGGTATCAGAGCTTCTGTTATAGAGAACGCTGGTTTTCTTTAAAAACCATCGACTATAACCAAAAAATTTCAAAATAGATTTTCAAGTAATTTGGAATCATATGATTTTTGAAGCGGGTCACGTTATTATATGTTGATTAAACAAAGCCTGATCACCTATGTTTAACTTACATATAATAAGAAGAACTTAATCGGTTGCACTAGAGATATACTCCAGTAAAGAAATTGTTATGAAAAACATGATTTTATGTGTTACACTCACTACGAATATCCATTGCCCTAGAAGGATTAGAGACGATGAGTAGAAAAACCCTTATTTTGTTAAGTGTCCATGTTGGACCAGAAGCTTTGGTTAGAAGGACCAGAGGCAACGAAATAGAAATTCCATAAAATTATTAGGTGTTTAAGTGGAACCAGAAGCTCTGGTTAGAAGGACCAGAGGCAATGGGATAGAAATTCCATACAATTTCTAAGTGTTTAAGTGGCATCAGAAGCTCTTGTTAGAAGGACCAGAGGCAATGGGAGAGAAATTCCATAAAATTATTAAGTGTGTATGTGGCACTAGAAGCTCTGGTTAGAAGGACCAGAGGCAATGGAATAGGAATTCCTTAAGTTTGGTAAGAGTTCATGAATGCACCAGAAGCACTGATGAGAAGGAAACCAGAGGTCGATGGACCAGAGATCCATTGATCTGTTAGGTATAAGAAACCAGAGGATCGATGGAGGAGAAATCCATCCTTTCTCTAAGTATGGATGTAGAACCAGCGATCGATGGAGTAAAATTTCATTGATCTGCTTAGTCTAAATATGGAATCAGCGGACCGATGGATGGGATATCTAATACTTTTCTATATAGGATGGAACCAGAAGCTCTGGTCATGGAACCAGAGGCTCTGGTAGTATAACTAGAGACTTTATATTTAGAGGGTCTAGTTTGATTACCACCCTTGGCCTTGTTTAGAAGCTTTGGTTATATCACTAAGTATTTATAGATGGTGTAATTAGTAATTAAGATTATTAATGTCGCATATCACTATGGCGTCATCCGATCCTAGTGAATACTCAGGTGATGAATCAGGTTACGTGGTTGGCCATTCTAGAAGAAACTCAGCCCACAATGAAGAGATAGACCCATATGAACAAGAGGACACTGCGACTAGTTGAGCATCTGCCTCTCCACAAGGATCCTTCTTACCCCCATTGGAGCCAGCACCCGATGTTCCACCATAAACCTATCATGGCTCAAGGATCAGAGTCACGCCGAAGAAGAACATTCCACTGTCGCAATGTGTGACATTTGAGGACTCTGTTAGAGTCAAAAGACAATCATCCCGACCATAATTGGGGAGCAGGATAACTCAAGTGGTGACCGGGGTACCTACGTCCTGCACCCGGGCATGAATCCGGCTGAAAGAGAATGGGTAAGGAGAATCACATCTGATACGCAAGTGCACCAGACCCGGCTGGGATACCACCACCATATCCTAAACAACCTGTCCGGTGTGATGGAAGCATACCATCAACGCATGTTGAGGAACACGTACGCCGTCGCTGCAGCAAGGCGGGAAATAAGGAGGTTGTACAGATGGTTGGTAGTAAGTGGAGTGATGATGCTAATTTTGGGAATAGTGATAGGATGGATGTTGTTTTAGAAGAAGGATTAGTGGTAGGATGCCCACTCTTTTGCAAAGAAACTCACCATCCTGTTTTGTGACTATAACCATCTTTGGATGCATAATATCTTTTTGGGAAATGCGTATTTATGACAAGTCATGTTGTGTACAAGATTAATCTATTTCGATTAATATCCATGCGATGAACACTCTTGGCATCATTTAAATGACTGGAAGCTATCACCCTTGTTATTGCCATAAAAATGACGAATTCCCTTCTGACTTAGGCCTAAAAAGATGCCGCCAAGGAGAGAAAATCCCGAGATTGCACGACTTGTGTCAGAGCAACTTCTGGCCGCACTCCCCAACATAGTCAGTCAAGTGGCTGCTGGCATGAATGCTAACCAACCAAATAATCCAGAGCCGAGGGCGGCTAGGGAATGCACATATAAATCTTTTAGATCTTGCAACCCGAAAGAATTTAATGGAACCGAAGGAGCAGTAGGATTACTATCATGGCTCGAAAGCATAGAGTCTGTTCTTCACATTAGTAAATGTACTGAAGGAAATAAAGTAGAATATGTGGCATGTTTGTTACAAGGAAGGGCACTTACCTGGTGGAATACGTTGGTACAAACTAGGGGTCGGGAATCGGCTAACCAACTTTCTTGGGACGAATTTAAGAAACTGCTCAAGGATAAATATTGCCCAAGAAGTGAACTCCAAAAGTTAGAAATGGAGTTATGGAATCATGAAATGAAAGGAGAAAATATAGCTGCTTATACGGCCCGATTCCATAAGTTAGCGAATCTAGTACCACATTTAGTGACACCAGAGGAAGTCCGCATTGAGAGGTATATTTGGGGATTGTCCCTAGAGATCAGAGGAAACATTACCTCGGCAAATCCAAAGACTCTTCAGGAGGCAATAGACATTGCCACCAAGCTCACGAATAATGCGATTCGATCAGGAGAATTTGCCAAGGGAAAAGGAAAAATGGAGGAGCAGGGGAATCGAAGGTMTGGGGGAAAATATGACAAGAATAGGAGAGTAGTAGGAAATTTTGGGGCACAAACTCAGGCAGTAAATCAAGGAGGCACGACTAAGTGTAATAGATGCAAATATCCACAACGGGGGAATTGCATCATTTGTCAAAGATGCCACCTAGGGGGTCATACAGCAAAGGACTATCGAAGATGATTATGCTTCGATTGTGTGAGCCCAGATCATATGAGGAATGTATGCCCAAGGAGGAAACAAGGAGAAAATGCAAGCCAAGCCCGACGAACCAGTCAAGGAAACCCTGAAGGTTAGGCATGGGGCAAAGCGTTTGAGATCGGAGCCAAAGAAGCTAGATATGATCCCAATGTGGTTTCAGGTACGTTACTTTTGAATAATGAATTTGCATTAGTTTTATTTGATTCAGGGGCAGATAGGAGTTTTGTTTCACTAGATTTTAAACCTAAGATTAACTTAAGGCCCCAAAGGTTGGAAGAAGCTTACGTAATTGAGTTTGCTAATGGCCAAGAAATTAAGGCTAAAGACATAATTAAGGATTGCACTCTAAGCTTAGCCAATAAGGATTTCAGCATAGACCTTATACCGATTGAACTAGGAAGTTTTGACATAGTTATCGGTATGGATTGGCTATCCAAAAATCAAGCTGAGATAGTCTGTTCAGAGAAGACTATTCGAATTCCTCAAGATGGAAATGACCCAATTGTGATTCAAGGAGACAAGTCAGATTGAAAAATTAAGATAGTATCCTGCATGAAGATGCAAAAGTACTTGAAGAAGAATTGCGCTGCATTTTTGGCACATGTGATTGATGGGAAGGTCAAGGAGAAAAGTATTGAGAATTTCCCTGTAGTTCAGGAGTTTTCTGACGTATTTTCTAAGGATTTACCAGGATTACCCCCGCAAAGACAAGTCGAATTTGGTATCGACTTAATTCCTGGAGCTGGCCCAGTGGCAAAGGCACCATATCGCTAGGCGCCATCGGAGATGCAAGAAATGTCAAATCAACTCCAGGAGTTATTAGATAGGGGATTTATAAGACCGAGTTACTCACCATGGGGTGCACCGGTTCTGTTCGTTAAAAAGAAAGATAGGTCAATGCGAATATGCATTGATTATTGGGAACTTAATAAGTTGAACATCAAGAACAGAAACCCTCTTCCTAGAATCGATGATCTGTTTGATCAACTTCAAGGAGCGATATATTTTTCCAAGATTGACCTACGGTCTGGATACCACTAAGAGAGAGTTCGGGAAGAGGACATTCCCAAAACATCCTTCAGAACTCGTTACGGTCATTACGAATTTCTGGTTATGCCATTCGGGCTAACCAATGCACCGACTGTCTTTATGGACCTAATGAATAGAGTCTGTAGATCGTACCTGGATAAATTTGTAATCGTTTTCATAGACGATATAATAATTTATTCACAAAGCAGGGAGGACCATGAGCAACATCTGTGGATAATATTGGAGCTACTCCGAAACCAGAAATTGGATGCAAAATTTTCAAAATGCGAATTCTGGATTCGTGAAGTACAATTTCTTGGTCATATGATCAATGAAAAAGGGATTCAGGTAGATCCTGCCAAGATTGAGGCCATTAAGAAATGGGAAGCCCCAAGAACCCCGACGGAAATCCGTCAATTCCTTGGCTTGGCAGGCTATTATTGGCGATTCATCGCGAACTTTTTGAAAATCGTACAACCACTCACAGCCTTAACCCAGAAGGACAAGAAATTTGTTTGGGGTGAGAAACAAGAAGAAGCGTTTGAGACTCTTAAGCAGAAGCTATGCAATGCACCTATTTTATCCTTACCAGAGGGTTCGGAAAACTTTGTGGTCTATTGTGTTGCATCGCATCAAGGCTTAGGATGCGTGCTAATTCAAAAAGACAAGGTCATTGCATATGCCTCAAGGCAACTTAAAGTGCACGAGAAGAATTATACTACACATGACCTCGAATTGGGGGCAGTAGTATTTGCACTTAAGATTTGGAGGCATTATCTTTACGGCACCAAATGCATCATTTTCACTGATCATAAAAGCCTTCAACATATACTAGATCCAAAGATGCTGAACATGAGGCAACGGAGCTGGGTCGAACTTCTCAATGATTATGATTGTGAAATAAAGTATCACTCGGGGAAAGCTAATGTGGTAGTAGACGCCTTAAGCCGGAAAGAAAGGGTGAAACCGTCAAGGGCACGAGCCATGGGAATGTTGGTTCAAACAAACCTAAAAACGCAAATTCTTGAGGCTCAAGAAGAGGCGTTGAAATTGGAGAATCTGAAGAATGAAACCCTGCACCACCTAGAGAAGGAATTCGAAACTCGAGAAGATGGGGTGCATTACTTCAGAAATAGAGTTTGGATACCAAGGAACGACGGTCTCCGGTCAACAATTCTGGAGGAAGCACATCGCTCTAGATACTCTATTCACCCAGGATCCGATAAGATATACAAAGGGCTAAGAGAATATTACTGGTGGCCAGGAATGAAAAAGGACGTTGTTTTGTACGTAAGTCGATGTTTAACCTGCACAAGGGTAAAAGTTGAACATCAGAAACCGTCTGGTCTTCTTCAGCAACCAGAGATTCCCCAATGGAAGTGGGATCAAGTATCAATGGATTTTGTTACAAAGTTACCTAGAACTAGGAAAGGATATGACTCAATTTGGGTCATAGTGGATCGACTTACGAAATCCGTGCACTTTTTACCTGTTCGAGAAGACTTTAGTACAGAAAGGCTTGCACAGTTATATATCAATGAAATCGTATCATGTCATGGAGTACCTATTTCTATCATAACAGACAGAGATAGTCGTTTTACTTCACGATTATGGCAATCAGTTCAAAAGGCACTAGGCACGAGGCTGGACTTGAGCACTTCCTATCATCCTCAAACAGATGGGCAAACGGAAAGGACAATCCAAATGCTAGAGGATATATTACGAGCCTGTGTGATAGACTTTGGAGGCAGTTGGGATACTCATCTGCCATTGGTTGAATTTTCCTACAACAATGGATATCACACCAGTATCCAATGCGCACCATATGAAGCCTTGTATGGGCGTAAGTATAGATCCCCATTCAGCTGGTTGGAAATTGGTGACAGACAACTGACTAGGCCTGACATTATCCAGGAGACAACCGACAAAATCTCAATCATCCAAGAAAGGCTTAAAGCTGCGAGAGATCGTTAGAAGAGCTATGCTGATAACCGAAGGAAACCCTTGGAATTTCAAGTGGGTGATAAAGTCCTCTTAAAAGTATCTCCATGGAAAGGGATTGTACGCTTCGAAAAGAAAGGAAAACTTAGCCCAAGGTATGTTGGCCCATTTGAAATAATTGAAAGAGTAGGACCGGTTGCATACAAACTAAGCTTACCCCCAGCGCTTAGTGCCATCCATGATACATTTCATGTATCAAACCTTAAGAAATGTGTAACCAACGAAACATTGGTTCTACCTTTGGAAGACATTCAAATTAATGAACGGTTATGTTTCATTGAAGAGCCGGTTGAGATCCTCGACCATAAAGTCAAGCAATTGAGGCGTAGCAAGATTCCAATTGTAAAATTGCATTGGACTTCGAGGCATGAACCGGAGTACACGTGGGAAAGAGAAGATTTCATGAAAAGCAAGTATTCCCACTTGTTCTCAAGCGAGTCATGATCTAGATTGATGAATAAATTTCGGGACGAAATTTTTCTAACATGGGGAGACTGTGACATTCTGTCATTTCTGAGTTTCAGGTTAGCACTTTATTATAGATCCTATATTTAGAATTATAAATTTACTAGGATCTAGTCATGGTGGTTAGAGTTCATCTGACTTAGTTCCCAAGTTTAATTTAGAAGATCACACTTTGACGGGTAACCGATAAAGTTAACTTGTGTAATGCCAAATATTTTAGTAATTCTCCAAATAAAATAAAGTTGATATTATAAACTTTTAAATAAA
>NW_020200726.1:31063-32777 GCF_001531365.2 Cynara cardunculus var. scolymus
GAAAGTAAGAGGGGGGAGATTATGCGTCAAAGACATGAAAATGTCTTTGAATGGACGATAATCTATGATCCATGTTCTCAGATCTTTACTAAAGTAGGGGAAAATCTTTTGCATGTAGAGTATTCATGAAAGACATATTTCGGATTATGATAGGGTCTTGCATGCATCTTTAATCTATCCTATCTTCCTCAAAAACTCAATATAATCGGGAAATATTCTTTCTGGAGATTATACTTATTTTGTTAACTTGAAAATGGTGTTAAGATTCTTGAAAAATGATGAGTTTAAACCCCAAAAGATTGTTACTCGTAGAATGTGCAATCTGTTTTGGGGGTTGTGTAACTCCAGATTGTAGCATATTAATGAGAGACTTAAACCCACTCAAATTTCTTGGTATTTGGAAAATGTCGGCTTAGCTCATGATTTGGAATGATGTAAAAAATGGACATGAAAAGGACTTTTGGAAGGTTCCTACTTTTAGAGATTGGTAAAACCCAAAAATATTTGGAACATAATGTATAATCTGTCAAAAAATCAGCTTTTGAGTAAAGGATTTCGATTTCTTTTAATATATAATTTTTGGACTATTTTTAGAATAAATAATAAAATGTCAACTTTAATTTATAAAAACCCGATGGCATTGCATGGGATGCAACTTAACTTTATCTTTGTCAAGGACCCATAAGTGATCTAAATACTGGATGTTGGCCTGTTTAGGAAGTTAGGGCGGGCGTTGAAAGCTTCAGACGTCATCTTCTTGGATTTTCACCTTTAAACCTGTGAGTTCTCACGGCCCCTCTTTTAATGATTTGTTTATTTTATTGGGGGAAAAGCATGAGATTAAGCAAACTATGCATGTTTATTTATTTAAACCATTGGACTAAAGAACTGTTTAGTCAAGCTTTGTTTGAAACCATTGGACTAAAGAACTGTTTAGTCAAGCTTTGTTTGAAACCATTGGGCTAAAGAACTGTTTAGCCAAGCTTTGTTTGAAACCATCGGACTAAAGAACTGTTTAGTCAAGTTTATTATGTCATGAAATATTGACTGATTTGGCACTGTAAAATAAATGCTAAATTGATGTTCTTGAGAGTATATTTTCCAAATAAAGTCCCCGTCCGTAAACGCTACTTGTTAACTCGAGCATGTCCCCGGGCCGCGGTATTGTGGGATAGCCGATGTTGTGTTAACAGTCCCACCCAGAAAGGGGTGCACATTACCTATGTTTTCTTGGTCTAATCATGTGGAATTTGGACCACCGCTGAATTAGTACTACTACGAGCTGTGGGACCTAAGTAAGTGTACGGGCTATTTATGGTCGTTCGTAAAATAATGGGGCATGTTGGTCAGGTAAGGCTCAGTAGCGTCTCAAGTTTATACATTGTGGTAGATTTACATTTATTCAGTGCAAAAAGCTATGTATAAGTTTGCAAATAATTGGTTTATGCATTAAAATGTTTTATGCATGTGAAAACCCGTGAGCTCACCAACTCTTTGTAGTTGACTCGTTTTATGTTCCATGCTTTTCAGGTAATATGTTAGAAAAAGATGTATTTTGGGAGCATACTTGTGACAAGACCGACTAAGTTCGAAATCGAAGTTTTTTTAAAGGTTGTATTTATCAAAATTTGGTTATGATGTTAAACTTGTTTTTATATGGTAAGATTTGAAAGGTGTTATTTAGTAACGGTTGCTGTGACTCGCTTACCTGTTA
>NW_020200726.1:35092-37365 GCF_001531365.2 Cynara cardunculus var. scolymus
ATCCATAACGGCCTAGGTAGGAAGGGTACTCGGTAACGGCATCAAGATTGTTCCTGGTGATGTGCATTGAGACCAGCGTTCCACCGTCTTTAGAACGTCCGCTGATGCTGATAACCAGGCGGGGATTGATTCTCTTTTTCAACTTTGCTTTGCTCCATCGCTTGTCCTTTTTCACTAGCTTCAGGTTCTTCTCATGCTCAGCTTCTATAATAGAAAGAAGTTTAGCCTGGACTTGGCCAGCTTCAAGCTGTCTTCAGTCTGCTTCTTTTGAAGCTCTAGCTCTTCTTCAGCCCTTAATGCCTCGAGTCTTTCAGCTTCACACAAGAAGTCGAACTCACCACCACTAAAGGTACGAAGAGGGATTTTTACTCTAGTCTGGTCGAGTGACTCCTTCAGTTGAGACATCTGTTGGTCGGTAGGAGCACAAGAGATGGGTTGATCAGGTATCCGCTCTAGTCAACTGCAGGTTGTTGATGGAATATGAAGTTTATAGTTTGAAGTAATCACTACCTGAGAGGTAGAGTCTTCAAAGAAAGGTGGTTGAAGGATATTGAACAATAAGTTCAAGTTTCCTTCTTCAGCAACCGCCTTGCCTTTTGACTTGGGGTCCTGGTTCCTTGATGAAATCGATTCACCTTTCCTTTGTTCCCCCTGGGATGGGGAATCCCTGAGGGAAACACCCTTAGTGATGGTTGATGGCTTCTGGAACTTGATGGTAAAGTCATCTTCATCATCATCATCTTCGTCGCCATCTAGATCATTTCCGGGGTCTAGAATGGTAGGTTCATCATTGTCTTCATCATCATCATCATCATCTTCATCATCATCATCATCATCATCATCACCGGTAGCATTGATTGTATGGGCATCATCCCTAGGGATGACATCGACATCCTCAGCTAGAGCAGCTTTGGTGGTCGTGATTACAGGAGCAACAACTGCTTCAGCTTTGAGAGCCTCAGCTTCAACTGCAACTGTAGCTAATACTGGACCAACAGCCTGAGAAGGAGTAAGCACAGCATCGGATGATTCACCAGCGTTGGACCTCATCTCCCCCTTTCTGGCTAAGACTTGAGAGAATTGGCCCGAGAATTCATCCAAGCGCTGACGCTGGAGAACCATTATATCCTCTATCCTTTGCAAAGCACTGGCTAGAGTTGTCGTTGCCTCACACGTCTAATGGAGTTGGGCGCGATCACTGGCAAAGAAAGAAAGAAGGATCACTGGAGCTGGTTGACGCACATCATCCAGGATCTATTGAAGAAGGCCAGTCTACAGATCAGCAATAGCCTAAGCATCGTCAGCCCTGCTGTGAAAAACAACAATGGCATTGGTGTTGGCTTGAACAGCTTCTTGGAGAGTCTGGAGATGACTCTGAAGCTCTTAAACGTCCGCCTGGATGGCAAGGAAGTTCGCATCAAGATCACCTTGGAGGGGCATCTCTTGGTGGACTTCGTTGATCCTGCAGAGGACGGTATCAACGGCTGGAAGGAGAAGTTTGATGTCTGATGCCATATCATAGGCATCATCGATCTCTTCATATCCTCCATCATCTTTCTCTCTTTATCCTCCATCATCTTTCTCTCTTTCTTCCTCTTCCACTTCCTGAGCATCAGACTGATGCATCGAAGAATGACCTATAAAAGAAGAAGTATGAGCTGAAGGCTCAAGGTTAGAAGAAAAGAAAGGGTAGGAAGATGGAATACCYRAGGGGCCATCAGTGACATCTAAAGGATTGTCACTGGCATGAGCAAAGATGTCCTCAAAAGGATGGACATCGATATGCAGAGGAGCATCGAGAGGAGCAACCTCAGGTCCAGTGGTGCGCGTCTCAGTATTGGGAAGGACAGTTGCTGATACATCATTGACATATGTAAAGACCAAGGAGGGAGGATAAGAGAAAATGGTTGAGAAGAGACGTGGGTGTTCAGCGGTGGCGTCGCTGATATTAACACCTTCAGTGATTTGGGTCACTGAGGCGGTGAGGGTAGGTACCATTGATACGACAGTGATGGGAGAAATCACCAAAGAGCTGGGAGGGTGAGCAGAAGACGCCTCGGGGATAAGGCTAGTTTCAATAACTGAAGCCTTTGAGAGGCTCCAACTAGTGACGTGGCTGTCGCCTTTTTGGACTTCTTGGCTCTCTGAGGAGAACCAAGAGTTGGTTGAGAGTGTCATTTTGAAGGGGTTTTGGTGGCTTGGCTAGACGGGGGGGGGGGGGTTCCCTTGTCATGGCCACTTGAGGAGAAGAGGTAGTGATGGACACAATGGAA
>NW_020200726.1:37724-39956 GCF_001531365.2 Cynara cardunculus var. scolymus
AGGCGATCCTAGAGGCTTGGTCCTGACCTCCAGTTTTTCCACCCATGCACTGGATGAAATGAGAAAACAGGTATTGCCAGACAGTTGACATCCTGTTCTTCTCAATCTTCGTTAAGGACTTCAGAGGGGCGTTGGAGTCCTTCTTCATTGGCCACTGGTAGCCAATGGCGTCGAGAAACTCGATGATCTCAACGGTGGAGGGTTCGCTGTCGAAGGGACCCTTAGGAAGACGGAGAACCGACCAGAGTGTAGAAACACCAAAGTTCACTTCCATGTGATTGAAGGTGAAATGGATCTGTTGCAATTGGCGTCTAGCCTTATGTTTGACTTCGACAACCTCAGCAGTGAGCCAGAACTGCTGAAAAAGTTCTTTCACCATGATGGGCTCATGGTTGAGAGCGAAAGCCAATGACGACTGCTTGAGGAAGTCATCCGCGTCTTGGTAATACGCCTTGGAGGATGGTATCTCCAACAAGGCAATGTGATTGTTAGCCTTGATGTAGATCTCGTCAATGGAGAAGTTGACGTTCTTGGCAGCCATCTATTTGTATTAATAAGAATAAAAGCAAACAGGTTTTTTAGAAATAAACCAAGAGTATTTTGGTTAAGATTATAGAAGAAATGTTTTTGTACAAGTAAAAACTTCTTTTGAAAAATCCTGAAAGAAGATTTAGGGTTTTTCAAGTAGAATGTGTGTCAAGAAACAAGATTATAGACAAGAAGGAGATGATTAATGAATCTTTATGGTTTAATGTATTAAGAGAACAAAGTTCTAAATCATATTAAACACATTTCTTGTAACTAAGAGAAAAAGAAGATTCTGACCTTTGAAGATTAAGAGGAAAGGTCGAAAAGGGTTTGAAGATTTAGAGAGAGTTCTTGCTTTGGAGAAATCTTAGCAAAGGTTCGTCTAAAAAATTTGAAAGCGTAAAGAAAAAGTGGAGAAGAAGTCTCATATTTATAGGTCAAAAGAGAGAGAAATAATATGAGAGAGAGAAAATACGACGGTCCGGGAAAGTGGTCATGATGAAAAATATACCACGTTCTCATCCATGATTGGATGGCATTAAATGAGGTAGCTTAATGATAGAACTTTTTACGCGTCTCAAAGCGTCGCGCATAGTAAATAGAGAATGTCGTCATAAACACGGTTCATTAACTATTTTCTTTTAAAAACAAATAGTTTTTAAGAAAACTAAGAGTCATACAGTGCCTAAGAAAACACTGATAAACCCATTTAAAATATTTTATCACTGAAAAGAAAGATTCAGTGAGGGTTTTAAGTCATCAGATTCAGTGATAAGAGAGTCACTGAAACTGGCATTTAAAAAAAACGTTTTAATCACTGATAAGAAAAGATTCAGTTATTGTTCAGATTTTTAAGAAAAATATAAAGAAATACTTGAAGATGTGGTGAGTGTAAAGAATCACTAAGACCACCTTTTAAAACATTTATCACTGAGGATGAGAAAGCTTCAGTGACGGTTTTAAGTTGAGAAAAGAGAAGAGTAATCATACCTGAGAGAGAATAGATATATTTACTCAAAAGTTCAGTGTTAGAGATAGAGCACTGAATCATTCACTTGCTGAGTTACGTATAATAACTGAAGATTAATCTTCAGTGTTCAACATACCCAATTCGCTGATCAATATATTAAATCTTGTCTCATCAAGAGGCTTGGTGAAAAGGTCAGCGAGTTGATACTCAGTTGGAACGAAGCGAAGTTCAATATCACCTTTCATTACATGATCTCTGATAAAATGATATCGGATCTCAATATGTTTGGTCTTGGAGTGAAGTACAGGGTTGTTTGCAATAGCAATAGCACTGGTGCTATCACAATAAATAGGAATCTTTGATAACTGAATATCGTAGTCCAGCAGCTGATTTTTCATCCAAAGAATTTGGGCACAGCAGCTACCAGCGGTTACATATTCAGCTTCAGCTGTTGATGTGGACACTGAATTTTTCATTTTGCTTGTCCAACTCACCAACTTTCCACCTAGAAGCTGACAACCTCCAGTGGTGCTTTTTCTATCAATTTTGCAACCTGCAAAAATCACTATCCAAATAACCAATAAGATCAAAACTTGAACCTGTAGGGTACCAAAGACCCATATTAGGAGTTCCCTTAAGATATATGTATATGCTTTTTACAGCAATCAGATAGGATTCCTTAGGTTCAGCTTGATATCTTGCACATAAGCAAGTGGAGTACATGATATCGGGTC
>NW_020200726.1:42411-44512 GCF_001531365.2 Cynara cardunculus var. scolymus
GTTTGAAAGTTGTTGCACCATTGGTTAATATACCAAAACCTTTGGTATATCCTTTTCCATTTCCACCGAAGGTTATGGAAGGTCCTCTTTCTTCCTTGAAAAGAGTTAGAAGAGATTTATCTCCAGTCATATGTCTTGAACATCCACTGTTTAGATACCATATGCCTTTGATATCCTGAGCAACGAAACAAAATAAGAATGCTATTGGTACCCAGCTATTGGAGTCCAGCTTTGTTAGAGGCTTCATTGTCTGATGCTGAAGAACCAGTATCAGTAGATGGCATCACCGAACCTGAAGAGGTTTGAGTGGAAAGAGGAACAACCTCTGACACAACTAAGGTAGTTTCAGCGGAAGTATTCACTGAACCTAAAGATGTTTCAGTGGTAGGAACTACAACGTCTGATGATGAAGATTTTTCAGCAGTAGTTGTCTTCGCTGAGCCTGAAGAAGAGGCTTCAAAGGTTTTCTTCACTTTGGTTGCTAGAGCAGCCATTGTGGATGATTTCACCTTGGTTGATTTCTCAGCCTTGGTTACTTTCTTGCCCTTAGCTGGCGAACTAGCTTTGGTGGCAGAAGGACACTTGCTGGCAATATGCATTTTCTCACCACAGTGTTTACACTTCCTAAAGCTAGGAGTAGCTTTAGGGTCAGGAAGTATCAGACTAGAAGTGGGACCAGCTCCAAGATTTCCTTTCTCAATGGTTCTAGGAGGAACCTTTGAGGAATTAGATTCCTTAGGTGAAAAGTTCACCTTAAGCTGTGACTTGGATTTCTGATGGGGTTCAGATTTCATATTCCTTGAAGAGGAAGAAGCTTTACAAGCTGAAGAAATAGACCTAGATCTATTAGACTTGTTAGACTTCTTGGAAAGGGATGCTGTGACAACAGATTTACTTTTGTCTTTGCACCCAGATCTCGAAGGAGTTCCTTCAAGATGACTCTCAGTAAAAGAGGAGGACTGAGAGGAAGAAATGTTGGGAATAGAAGAGACGAAGGTACCAAATTTGAGCATGGTCCTATCTTTAACACATTTTTCCTGATCGTAGGAGAATCCTAGACCAGTCTTTATCTTGGTTGGGATCTGAGCGTTAATGATCTCAGAGGCCTTTATGGAAGCTTTGCACCACCCTTCAATGGTAGCTTTCTCGGCCTTGAGTTCAGTGATTGCTCGCTCACGCTTAGCGATAGCCTTATCACGTTCAACAGTGATGGCTTGGTTTACAATAGCCTGATCTTTAAGATTTTCCTCGACAGAGGTTAGTTCTTTGATCTTAGAATGGCAAATCTTCAATTGCTCTTTGAAGATCAACATTAAGCATTTCAGCTTTCGATTTGCCATTGAGAGCATTGTAAAGGTCAACCGTCAGCGTATCTAGTGCAGAAAGACTAGAAGAAGAAGAAGAGGGTTCATTCAGGAAACATACCTGAGTAGAAGAAGAAGATGGCTTAGAGGAAGTAGATGCTTCAGAAGATCCTTCATCTGCATCAATTGCCATCAGGCAGACGTAGGCTTTATCCTCCTCATCTGAAGATGATTCATCGGATGACTCAGCCTAGTCATGCTCTTCAGCAATAAAGCCTTTAGCCTTTCGCTGGTTGTTCTTCACCTTCTTATACTTCTCATTCAGTTTTAAGTACTTTTCATATTTGGTCCTGAAGGAGGAAGGAGCTTTAGAAGATGGCGTCGTAGTCTTCTTTGATTTGCATTCACCTGTTAAATGTCTGGGCCGGTGACAGTTGTAGCAGACAGCTGAAGCCTTGTCTATTCTTTCAGACTTTGGCTTTTCCCTGAGGGATAGCTGAGGAGATCTGTGGAAGTTGCTCTTACTAGCGAACCTCCTAAATGACTTAGTCAGGAGTGCCAGGGACTCATCAAAATCTTTTAAATCAGATTTTGGAATGTCCTCAGAGATAGAAGAATCTATCTCCGTAATAACAACGGGAGGAAGAGAAGAAACAAAAGGGCTAGAAGAAGTTTCAACTGAAGAAGCTTCAAAGATCAAAGCCAGAGGAGAGCTTTTCATTTCCCTGGATTCTTTTACAAGATTCCTTTTCAGTTGACGAGATTGCTCATGGTTAAGCAGAATCCCGTATAAAGTA
>NW_020200726.1:44577-69830 GCF_001531365.2 Cynara cardunculus var. scolymus
CTTTCCACAGAGAAAGCTTTCATATTGTCTTACTAGATTGATCTTTCTGGTCTCTTGAACCTGAGTGGTTCCTTCATATTGGACACTAAGTGTGTCCCATATGGATTTAGAGGTTTTGAGTTTCATCGCTGAGTGATAAATCTCATCAGGAAGATTATAGACCGAGCACGCGTGTTTATAGCTATCTTCTTCTTGTCCTCATCACTCCATCGATGTGGAAGCTTTGGAATCTGTCGTTCAGGAATCGCAACAATCGTAGCTGTTGCTGGAACAGCCGGAGCAATAGCAAATGGAATATATGGTCCATTTTCTATATAATGTGGAATTTCAGGATCCACACCTTCTACAAAGAGGGACATCCGGTTCTTCCAGAGACTAAAGTTGTCACGGGATAAACCGGGGAGGATTGGCAAGAGAGCCATTATCTTTTGTGTGTGTGTGTTTGTAATTTGTAAAGCCATTTGTAAGCGGTAAAGTTATCTAAGAAATGAGATAAACTAATACAGAAAACAGCTAAACACAAAGGAAGAGAGAAAACACTACTCTGATACTACTTGTTGGTCACGTGAGGGTCTACAAGAAGAGAAACAGTTTGTAGAAGGGGGGATGAATACAAACACAATATTTTTGAATTAAAAATATATATTGATAAATAAGATTAATACAAATTTTACAAGATTGTTTGCGGAAAGATAAGGTGATAAAAAACCTATCTAAACAATCTTTAGTTACACACCAAGTCTTAGCAAATACAAGAAAAGAAATGTTGTAGAGAAGATTCTTTAATTAAGCTAGAAAATGCTTGAAGTAAGAATTAGGGTTAGAGAGTGAGTTGCGCGCACTCTGCATGGAGAAAAAACACTTCTATTTATACCCAGTGCATTAAATGAACATTTAATGCAATATGGTAGGGTTAGAGTGCGTGTCAAGCCTTAAGAGGAAGACTTGTCCTTTGCTACAATGAATAGTACAAAAAGCACCATTAATGAGCAGACATCCTTACCTAAAGTTGGTGGACAATAGAGTCGACTAGTCGGCTCCGTACTGTACCAACTTTCATAATGGGTATAGGTTTTGTCCTTTTTGTGCATAAGAACAAGACAACAACAATCGTGCTAAGCAAGCTTCCTTTGATTGCTAAATGCTGGAATGACCTGAAGGTCTCATCATCATTCGCTGAAGCTTAAGCAGTCTTCACACATATGTAGACAGACTTGTAATCACTAAATACCACTTCAGATCATGTACTCGTCAGTCTCTAATCTTCAGTTTCAGTCTTCGACGTTTGCTGAAGGTTCTTTGGTGTGAGCGTTGTCTTCTTGAAGTATTGTTGTCTCTGATAGATTTACAATGCAAGTTTTTCASCGATTACTGAACATACTCAGTGAAGATCGCTGGAACTGAAAAGACAAAAACATAAATACAACGTAAGTGAAAATGGATTATCATCAAATCACTGAGAGAGAGGATCACCACATAATTTCAACTAGCTGACTTATTTACGAAAGATTTAGATGAAAAACGCTTCAACTTTCTTATATCTAAGTTAAGAATGTTAAATTTGAAAATTTGATTTTTTTTAAAAACAGTTCAATTTATTGAACTGTGTTTAAGTCAAATACATTTTTGAAAATATCTGTATTTCTTAATACAAATCAGTATTTCAAATTTTTAATGTGATTTAAAATCTTTTCATAGTGGAATCTATATTTGAGGGGGAGTGTTGAATTTTGTTCTTACTTTACAGATTCATTTTTTTGAGGGGGAGTTAACACATCTGTATGATCCTAACTGTTAAATTTTTTCTTACACGTACTGTTACAATATCTAATTTTTGAAAGATTTTAGAGTTTAAAAGAATAAGTGTTTGACCGATTTAGTCTAATCCGGACAACACTTTGTTCGATATATCTTATATCCGGACAAAGTAATGTTCGATTTAGACTAATTCGGACAAAAGGCTATTCGATAAACTCTTATCCGGATATGATTAGATATAAGATTTGAGCTTGTGGTAAATCGCTTAAGGAGTTGTGTGATTTAAGTGTAAATTCCTTGAAGTATTGTGCGATTTTGAGTCTATATCGCTTGTGTTGTGCGATTTGAGCATTTATCACTCATCGAGTCATCCGGTTTTTGTTTCTCCGGATGAAGAGTAACTCGATTTACATTCTTGATCTATCCAGTTTAGTGACTTAGTGATGTGTGTGAGTTTAAATCGGACAACCCTTTGTTCAATTTATCTTAATCCGGACATCTCTTTTTTCGGATTAATAGTTGAAGGGTTTTTTCATCTCCTATAAATACACGCCCGATTTTTCATTTCACTTTTTACTGTTTACTCTCATCGCACATCACTGTTCATCTTTGTTATTAGACATTTTCGTTCAAGATCTTCTTCTTCTTCTTCTTCGTTCTTAACCTGATTCTTGATTGTTCCCTGTCTAACTAAGGTTCGAATGCATAATCGACTTAATCGTTTGGACTTAACTTTTGAACTGGAACTTAATCATAAGCATATAATAATGAATCTATATCTCTTATGAACACTAAAATTGCTCAAGAACCCTAAAGTCAAAAAGTTATGGTTTATGGACTGTATTGATCTTAGATAAGGGTATTTTAATTGTTGTTGCAATCGGTTTTGTCCGATTTAGGTTTAAGTGAGTTTTAATCGGTTTAGTTTGTTAATCGGTTTAGGTTTGGTTTCGAGTTGATCGGTTTAGGCGTCGGAGAAGGTGATCGGAGTTTACTCCGGTTAACCTTAATCGGTTTAGGTTTTTTCTTTTGTCGAGTTTAAGTGTTTAGACTTAATTTTTTTTTTGATTTTTCCTTTCATCCGGATTGTTAATCCGGGTGATGTATTTTTTTTCTTTTTCATTCTTTTTTCTTTTAATTTTTTAAAAAGTTTTTCTTTTTGTTGTGTTTTAGTGTTAGTATTTTTTTTTTAGTTTTTTAAATGTTTTCTAGTCTTAGTTTTTAAATTTTTTTTAGTTTGTGTGAGTATTTTTTAGTATTTCTTTTTTGTGTGTTTTAAATTTTTTTAATTTTTGTAATTTTTTTACTTTGTGAATTTTTTTAGCTTTTTGAAGGAATTTAATTTTTTTTGGTAAATCTAGTATTAGGTTTATATATGGTTTTGATATTGTGTCATGTTTATTCATTTGTGGATCTAACAATCTGCATTTTTATAGGAAATTGGCTGATGAACATCAACGATCTGACGAGGAATCTCATATCCCCTCTGTCAGATCAGATAGCCTAAATAACCCACCCCAGCCAATAAACATAACCATCCCAGATGAATCTATTCTCCCACAATACCTTTACCTCGATATTAAGCCACATAACCACCATTTTTGAAATGTCTTGTGAATATCGAATCATTCCTGAAATTCTTGGAGGACACCCCATTGCATACGCCCTATCAGCCACTGCAGAAGTCCCGATGGTTTACCTTCAACAGTTCTAGCATACCTTATCACTGTCAAAGGAAGGTGACACTTATTACTTTGAGGGAAATGTTGATGACTACACAAGTCGTCTGACTATGAAAAGACTTCGAAGAATACTGAGATTACCAGGACCAACTGCTTCCGGTTTTGAATAGCTAATAACTGATGAAGAGTTATGCAGAGACATCAGACGGTTAGGATACTCGCAAGAGTTAACTAATCCATCACAATTCAAATGACGATTTCTTCCCTCAATATGGCACTTGCTGTTCTCAATACTCAACTGGTGCTTAACGTCGAAAACTGTCGGGATTGATACGTGCAGCAGTCCATTTCTGAAGTTTTTCCATGGAATCGTCTTCAATCGTCATTATGACTATGTGCTCATAATTTGGAACGAATTGGTGGAATTGGTCAATGCTAAGAGATTTCCTTCAAAAGCTAGGAAATTTGTGCCATTTCAAAGATTTTTTCAACTTATCATTAAGGCAATGATGAAAGCAAATGAAGATATTCTGGCTAGAGAAAGCAGTGAAGTTGGGACGTCATTCATAATGCAACGAATAAGATCTCATACAGAAGTTGAAGATGTGGAGTCTATCATGGCGATTCCACCTGAGTTATTTGATGCAGATCAGAGTGCTAAATGTGTGATAGATTATAGGATATTTATAGATCCTATAGTTCAGCTAGAACCGGTTGTACTTACCCCGAGATCCACCCATGTCTTAACTGAGAGAGAGGGTATAGATATAGATGAGACAGTTCAGGCACATGGGGTACCTGAACAAGGAAATGAGTAGAGAGAAAATGTAAATGAGAGGGGTAATTTGACGAGGGGAGACTCTGATTTGCATCAAACTACAACAGATAGTACATCCACAGCTTCTTCAAGCTCGGAAGATATAATATCAAATGATGAGGCAACTCAGGCTGATGATAATGCTGGTGATAATGACGATGACAACAATGATGATGATGATGTTGCTCATCCTGCTATTTCTAAAAACATTCAAGTGGGCGCAATCAAAGAAAATGTTGTTGATAGTTTTGATGCTAATCAAGATCAACAAACATGTCCGAGTCTTCATAGCCTATCTTTTGATTTTGATGACTTCGGCAATGATTTCGATGAATTGCATCAATTATTAAATGATATACCGAATGAAAAAGATGAGTGAGCTCAAGTAGAAAATGTTGAGAGAGTGAGTGAAGGGGACGGAGAAAAATATGGAGAGGGTGGGTGTAGAGCTCAAAATGAAGAATATGCTCCTATCCCAGCCGAAACATTTAGCCGGGCACCCACATCTGCTATCGACATTTATTGAATGTTGATATTGAAACAGACATAGCTAGCACAACTATGCAAATGCACACCCCCTAGCCACTCAGTTGTTTCTCAACAAGCAATTGTTTCATCTTCACACGGGGATATAGCACATACTCTATCTATTTCTCACTTGGAGAATGTAGATATTGAAACTAGTAGGCCTCTGCCCTAGCCTACGACATCGATTCAGTGCACCTCGAGTTTAGCGCCGATACACATAGGTACACTTGAGTCTAGAGCATCCGTTGCTTAATCCACAGTTCTTTGTGAACTAGCCGGAACGACCCGAGTGGAGTCTGTAGACTTTTCACAAGGATAGGTTAGAAGTCCTACCAGTGCTAACATTCTGCCAACACTGAACGTAGGCATAACAGTTGTCTCAATTGTTGTTACAACTAGCAATCTATGTGATCCAGGTGTTACTTTACCTGACTTTGTGTCAAGGGAATATTTGGATGGCGCCCTAAAGGCTGTACAGGATACTATGACAGATCATATCCTAAATTTGATGAGATTGCTGAAGGGATAAGAGCCAGTAACTGAAGAACAACCATCTGTGCCGTCACCATCGCCTGCTCCTGAACCTCCAAGGGAACATAAACAAACAGTGGATGAGTTGAAGTCGCTACTGTACGCAAAGTTAATCTCGAGTCAAAATCCTGATGCGGCGGACACAGATCTGGTTGGGCTCTTAGGACAACAAGTATAGGAGAATCCTACTGTAAAGGCCTTAAAATTTCTAGCTTTCCAGGACATTATAGCTACTTATGTTTCAAATATTAGTACTATAATTGCCTTTAACACTCAAGCACTTTCTCTTATGCAAAACTCCATTGATGCCTTAACCGAAAGGGTGTCTACTTTAGAGAACACTTGCCGAGCTCAGGTCACCACTTTGAAGAGAAGGCATGATGATCAGGACGATCTTGATCACCATGAGGGGGAGAGAAAGAGACAAAGGCTGGCTGAGTCGTCAATTGGTGCAGAAGGTGTTGCTGGGGAGCCAAAGTCTGAAGATGTTATTGAAGAAAGTCTAGTTCTACAAGTACAAGAGAACTGACTACTGGCCAAGAATTAGTTGAGAAGGTGACAGTTGTGGAGACAAAACCTGTGATCGAGCCAACGGTTGAAAAGCTAGTGGACTCCACTGTAAAAACAAGGCTGTTATTGGATTTGTCTACCAATGTTGGACTCAATGATGTCTTCTCAAGAGAACTGGGTGGAGTTCAAGATTACGGTGAAGATATTGATAATATTGATGAGTCAGTAGACATCTACTTTGACTTTGAAACATACATCAATGAAGATGATCTTATTTTCCCATTTCGAGCTGGTCATCAAACTACTTCTGAACCTCCCACCACAGTTTCTCAAGGCGCTTCTGATACTTCTAAGATGGAATTTGATCCTATTAAGATTTTCTCCAAAAATTATGTGTCATTCGCAATTCGCGCTAATTTTACAGGTTTTGACAGATCTCGGATCAGAGAACCTTTTCTTGAAGACATTTATTTTGGAATTTTCATTCGTCACTGGAAAGCTTTAAGTGGTGACAGAATTCTGGGAATTCATAAAGAGACTCGAGCATATCGTACTGAATACAAGCATATTTTGAAAGCCAAGCGCCAACCAATTAGTCAAGTACAAACCAGACATTGCATCGTGTCTATCAAAAATGTTGATGCCAATAAACTCGTAAGAGTTTGGTATCATATTTTCACTGTTACAAGACAAGATGGACAGGTCTAGACATTTAGCGAAGCTGACTTCCCAAATCTCTATCTTGAAGATTTGGAGCATCTTTACCATGAACTTCGGGATCTCACTGTCAGAAGGGAAGGAGCAGTCGTTGGTCTAGAAGCTATAAAGAGATACTTGAAGAGCCATGTTAAGTTGTCTTTGGTCATTGATGTTCAAATGGGCTTTGAAGGAAATCAGATAATTATAAACTTGAAAAGACCTGATCAAGACATTGAAGGCTATCCTCTCTTTATCATTCTTGAAGATCCGGAATTTGGGGTAATATATGATGGTGCAGACAGAGCTAAGAGATTTATGAGGTTTAGTGAGCAGAATAAGTACTCTGATGGTACTATCAAGTTGATGCGAAGGAGAAATAACCACAAGAGTGGTGCCTGATTGGTTTGAGCCTGGCTTCAAAGGTTAAAAGTACCAGGAGGTCCCAGGTTCAAATCCAAGAAGGAATAAAATCCCCTTGTGGCCACGGAGGTTCAAATGTGGTGACTCCGGGCTATCTGCAAAGCAGGTGGTTGCCCTGGGATTAGTCGGCTTGCATAGCGGGTTGGATATCCAGGTTAATCAAAAAAAAGTTGGTGCGAAGGGCTCTTGAGAAAGTTAAAGCTGACAATGATAAAGCTATAGAGAATGAAAGAATGAGTCTTAGAGAAAGATATCTTCTGATCAGTGCGTTAAAACTTTTGGATAATAAATTGTAGTATCAGAGTGCATTAAGAAGAATCGAGACTCTCTTGGGCCTTAGAAAGTCAAAATTTCCTATTTCTCATGCTTGAATCCAAAAAGGGGAGAATGTTGGGTTCAATGTTGTGCATTAATGTTGTATTCAAGCAAGTTTCTCCTATTTTGTAATAGTTTAGTCTTTAATGCTTTCTTAGTATAAATAGGTTAATTAGTGTTGTAATTAGTGTTGAGCTAATCATTTTTGTAATCATTACAAGATTTAATACCATACACTTGGGTGAAATTCTCTCTCTAGTTTGATCATCTACTTGATTGAAGATTATCTGATTTTAGTGATAATTTGGGAATTACAAGATCGATGGCGGAATCTGCTGCAGATGCATTGGAGCACATCAATCTTCAAAGTGAAGTCGGTGCTGATACTGAGGAATTGAACGTGCCTTTGACTACTTCTTCTAATGGCGCTTCTGCATCCTCCATTCCACAAGACGTGGAAGCATCATCTAAAAAATAAAGAGAAAAGGTGGTGTTTCTGAAGATGCAATCAAGCTGATTGAGTAGGGGTTGAATTCGTTATCCGAGGAAATGGATAAGTTGGTATCAGTTGTTGGTACTCCGGGTTTACAAACTATGCTTGATGAGTTAACCAACATGGGTTTTGATGATGATCAGGTTTTTGCTATTAGCATGTATTTTGTCGATAACGCGATTCAACTACGCCTATGGAATAGCATTAATGGTACTTTGAAGCCAAAATTTGTGAGGACCATCTTAAAGAAGTTAGACATGTGATGTTGGTTGGTAAACATTTGATCTTTTGTGTTTAAGTCTTTTGGTACACCATTGTAAACATTTGATCTTTTGTGTTTAGGTCTTTTGGTAAACATTTCAACTTTTGTGTTGATGAACATGATGTTTAAATCTTTTGATTTATGAATGTGAGTTTTTAATTAAAATTGATTTTGGAATTTTTTTTTGTATTTTTATACAGTATTTGTTAACATTTATATTGATTGTTTGGTGGAAAAAAAAATACTAAACAGCTTACTGGGGTAAATTGGTTATTTTAACCAGCTCTGTCCGGTCTTGTCACGTCTTACCAAACGCTGAACAGTTGTCCTGTCCTGTCCTTTCCTGTCTGCGTACCAAACACACCCTCAACGCACTAATCTTTCTCTTCATTTTAATACTCTTGTTATCTTGAACATTTCAAAAATCTTAACTTTTTCAATTTTCTGCTACGGATCCAAACCAACCATAATTTTTCTTTAACTCTCAATATAATTCAAACACAAAATTTGAAAACTATGAGTTTCCCGGTTATGATAATCGAATTCTTATCCTTGAAAATGTCGAAACCTTGCAAAAGGCCCCAAGATTCAACCATCTATGGGACACTAAGAAGATATGACTTTAATGTCAGCATGGGTCTTTGTTAGCGAAGATGCTACTCGTGGCAAAAACCAAAAGAAAGGAGCACTTTTTTCACAATTGGAAAAAATACTATGATGCAATTCGATAAGAAAACCCAGAAGGAATGCATATCAGGATTGAAAATCAAATGAAAGGTCGTTGGTCTCGACGTAACGGAATTGGAAATAAGTGGATTGTTGCGTACAAAGAAGCATATCGTCGAAAAAGAAGTGGAATGAGTATAAGATGTTGAGAAAGGAACTCATGCAATTTATTAGGCGGGTAGGAAAAGGTTTTTGGACTTTCTTGTACTTAACGAAGTTATGTGTAAACATCCCAAGTGGGAATTATTGTTAGATCGTGATGCAATACGTTCTCGTTCGGAATATGAAGTGGGTGTTGAAGAAAATGGTGGAAGCACAAAAAGATCAAGAACTACGAAAAAAGAAACCAATCAAGAATCTCCAATTATTAGTGGTTCAACAATTCAACATCCTACGGGTAGAGATGCAACAAAAAAAGGGGAAAATGTAAGGCATCACAATCTTCTTCAATTTCTAATGACTTCTCTGCAGAAATTCGTGCAATGACGATTCCAAGAAACAATGAAGTTGAACTCATGACAGAAAAACTGAATTTTGTTAATGAAAAATTTGAAGTCGAGCAAGACCACAAAAATCTAAATATACAGATGGTGAGAGAACATAGTCACCAGGAGAGAAAGCGTTGAAAAAATGTCTTTTGGAAATGTTTTATGGACAGTTATATTATGTATTACTAATTTAGTATTTTGTGTATATGTTTGTAGTTTACGTATTATGCATTTATAATTTAGTATTCCGTGTATTTTGTTTGTTGTTTGTAGTATTACGTGTAATTTTTTTTGTAGCATTTCATTGTCCCCCACCGATAACTTAAATTTTCCTCATATATTTGTCGTCTTTCAAAAAATACTAATTCATACAACCTTGCTCAAACATCCTTAGACACCCTCGAACATCCTACTAAAATGTCTCTTAATGAAAACTATTCATCGGAGCCAGTTGACGAATTTGATGAATGACAATCGTGAGTTGTTGAGCAAAACCAACAACTTGATCAAATGGTCACGGATATGGTTATAAACTCATCCAATATGTTCATAGGATATCAACCTCCAAGAGCAAGAAAAGGGTATCGTGACTGGCAATCTATGATGGGTGAAACATGTTTGATGTAAGATTATTTTGTCGATAAGACGACGTATGATGATGTTATATTCCGAAGAAGATTTCGAATGAGAAGACCTTTATTCCATCTTATAGTGGATGTTGTTAACTTTAATGACATATATTTTCAAGGAAGACTTGGTGCCACGGGAGACAAAGTCTTTCACTATTGCAAAAATGTAGTGGAGCCATGAGGGTGTTGGCATATGGGACATCATTTGATGCAGTGTACGAATATTTGAGAATTAGTGGATCCACAATAAGGAAGTTTTCATCAACTTTTTAAATGGTGTCATCTCATTTCTAGTGACGAGAACCTCAAAAAGCCTACCAAAGATGACTTGGCAAGACTACTCTATGTTGGAGATCAATATGGATTCTCGGGTATGATCGGTAGTATTAACTACATGCATTGTTAATGGAAAAATTGTCCGAGCACATGGGCTCAAAAATATGCCAAAAAAAGTAGAAAACCAAGAATCATTTGGAAGACTTTGCATCATTTGATTTATGGATATGGCACGCTTTCTTTGGAACACCAGGTTTGCTAAATGATATTAATGTACTCCACCAATCTCCTGTTTTTGATGATGTATTGGCAGATCGAGCACCAAAAGTTACTTATGTCATGAATGGTCGTGAAAATGATAGGGCATATTATCTCATTGATAGCATATATCCTGCATGGGCTGCATTTGTCAAGCCAATTGCGTCTCCTTGAATCCGAAAGAACAAGTTATTTGTTGAATATCAAGAGTCTGTTAGAAAAGATGTTGAGCGAGCATTTGGAGTTCTACAAGCTCGTTTCACATTTCTTTGACACCCATGTCTTGTTTGGGAAAAACATAATATGGGCTGAATAATGATTGCTTGTATCATCATGAACAATATGATAGTTAAAGACGAACAAGATACATACCTCCATTATTATAAACCTACTAAATTTCTTAATGACATGTCCACAAATCGATAACAAGGAAGCTCTACAGAATATGATGGTCAATCGCCTGAATTCTCTACTAAATGGATTGCAAAAATATCAAGTTATATGGCTAATAGGGAACAACTTTGCTATGTGTAAACTTATAACGCTCTAAAAAATGATTTGATTGAGCATATATGGTAAAAATTCGGCCCTGATAATTAACTATGTTATTTACATCTTTTATATATAATTTCATACTTCTTTTTGTAGTTTATTTATTTATTTTTTATATTTAAAATTATGTTTTAAAGTATGAAATTGTTTTTATTTAAAATTAAAAGATATATATATATATATATATATATAGCCATAGGTTATCTTGAGAAATGATAAATATTTGATACGTAAAGAAGTGATCCTAGCCCTTTATACAGTCAAGATCGGATGTGACTGGTCAAGAATTGCAGCTTTGACTGATAAAAATTTACGGCTATGTGAAAAATAGAGGAGTAGTTTCATAAATCTTACAAATAGGTGGCAAAGGGGTTTATATGTTAACCCCTGTGATTCACATATGAACTACATCTGTATGATATTATTTTCTTTGACACATTCACGAATCATGATTCAAATTTCATTTTCTTTGTAATTATGTAAGAACAGTTTGAGAAGTGAGTTTTATATTACTTCAGTGATAACTGAAGGATCTATAAGAGATTCTTAATTTCCAACTCTGGAAATAGGCCACTAAATTGATTTTGTTCGATTAAAGTGATAACAGTTACTAAATGTGTTCCTATGTTAGACGATTACCCATTTTCCAAGGGGAGAGAATTTGCTTTGAAGAGATCAATCTTTAAGGGGGAGAATATTTGTTCTAAGTGGGAGAAATTTTAATGAACGTCTTGAATCTAAAATTGTATTGTTCATAGGGGGGTGGGATTCTAGTCTTTATTGATTCATGATATTCAGGATTCTCCTAATCATTGTAAGGGGGAGAAATAATATCAAAGACATTATGTAAAGACATGAAGAGAAGATGTTTTGGGGGAGAAGTAATATCGAATTCAAAGACATGTGAAGCAAGTGCAGATGTCAAAGGGGAGCTTACAAATATTCATATTCACATGTGTAAAGGTAGTTAAAGAATTCAAGTGGATGATTAACTGATATATTGTATAATCAGTTCATGGAAGAAAGGGATTGTTTCTAAATCTGTTGAGTCTAAGATTGAAAAGCCTTTTGATTCAAACATTGTGGATGTGATGAAGACATTGGTATTGAACTGTTGTAAATCATTGTTGACTTATCTGTGAAGGATTCTTTTGAATGATTGAATCAGAGTTGTTTGAAGAAAGTTGTTGACAAAATTGTATTCTTTCATGATATAATGGTAATGGGCTTAGTACACAAAGCTTACAGCTTAAATGTCTATAGTTTAATTGTTGATTCAAGAGGATTACTTGAAGATTTATTGATTGTTGAAGGTTCTAAAGAGATAGTTTTTGAAAGAGAAGAAGACTGTAATTGTTTCATGAATACAAAGGGGAAGATTGTTTCAAAGCCGCATATACGTTTTGTTGACAAAGTTTGATCGTCTTCAAAGGAGGAGATTGTTAGAGTGTTGAAATTTGCTAATTTGTAATCTCGAAATTTGCTAATTTGTAATCTCTAATTTAAAATTTGCTAATTAGAAAGAGAAACTTGTAAAGTGAGAGATTAATCAATATATATATATATATATATATATGATTTTTGTTATTGTACTTATTGTTTAATTCATTGTTATCTGATTGAAACCGGGCTTATCAGATCTGGCATCCGGATTTGAGCATCCGATTTTGGAATATTAGAGTGTTTAACCCATCTCGGGACTTCCGCACTAAGTCACAGTTAGAGAAAAAATGGTTTAAAGTGTTTAATCCATAGTCATGCAAATACTATCTTTAATTGTGCATGTATCATGTGTTGGCATGGTGAATGGTTATAGCCCTTAGTCATGCTTGTAAATTTATTAAATAATTACTACTTGCATGTCATGCCTTTCTCTATATCTATCTTGTATCTTCTTTTCTCATTCACTCCCCTCAAATGTAACTTGAGGTTTCTCCTATAGAATGTAATGTACATTAGAGTTAGGATAAAAGCAAGAAAGAAGACGGTGGAATAAAGAGTTCATGACTTGAAGATATTGAAGGCTTAGCAACCAATAGGAATTATTATGTATTCATATTCTAGATGGATCTATAAATGTATCATAAGATGGGGCTATAACCATTTTACATTTTTCATGCATTGTGTATGGTTACATTTAATTCATTATACATGTCTGTGATGCATGCTTATATATTGTTCAAAAAAAGGTTTCGAAATATATATTAAAAGGAGTTGTAAAAACCAAAAGGAGTTTTGATAAAATCAAGATTTGAGGTTTTGTATAAGATATAAAAGGATCATCAATCTTGAGTGATAAGATCTTAGTACATTATTACAAGATTTTATCGTTTTTGTCATAAAGGCGCAAGTATCTAAGGAAGGTAGGGATTCAAGCGATCTTCATGATCCCCCTCCAACCTGGATTATAGTTTAATAAAACAATGAGGAAATGATCTATTGCAAAGGAAAGAGTGGTAATTCGAACTAAACAAATCACTCATGAAAATATTAACTTTGAGATGCCTTCCAAAATGGCACTTGTCAACACTTTGATCATCGAGAATGGGTCATGCTAAAGTGGAGCACTCTCTTTAATCTCAGGAAGGCAAGGTAAGAATAGAATTTGTGCACACCATTTTGGGCCGGACTTAACTGAGTTAAGACCAATAGGGTTAGCGACTTTGAGGCATGGGTTAGGATAAATCATAATGATGAGTTTAAATAAAGAATTTTTTACCCAACTATCCAAGAATTACATAGATATGTAATTAGCAAAGTCTTTGCTTATCTAAAACATTATTGGTTGATTGTTTAGCTAAAGCTAAATTGAATAATAATGAGAATATGGGTCACAGACCGCTAGAAAGCTTATGAAGTCTTTCTAAAACAATAAGAGGGGGTTATTGTTTTCGAATAAATAGTGGGAGCTTGTTTGATAAAAGTCCTTTTTAAACAAAAGACAGATCCATACACTAAGACTCTTGCATCTATATTGTAGATTACCAATGGCACAAACAAACAATTCTACAAAAAAACCCTTTGCGATCAATCCTTGAGAAAGATAATTCAATGGGACAAATTTCATCAACTGGTATCACAACTTGAGGATTGTCCTTAAAGGCGAAAAGAAAATTTATGTCCTAGAACAACAACTCCCAGAAGATCCTACTTCTAATGCTCCAAGATTTGAGAGAGATGCTTTTAGAAAACATGATGAGGACGTTTTCGACGTCTCATGTCTAATGCTAATAGCCATTGAGCCTGAGCTTCAGAAGCCACATGAAACTATTTGGGGCGTTCGATATAATCGAACACCTAAAATTACTATTCCAAGAGCAAGCTAGACATGAGAGGTATGAAACATCCAAAGAACTGTTCCATTGTAGAATGGTCAAAGGTAGTCCTGTAGGACCTCATATGCTTAAGATGATTGGGTATATTAAACATCTTCGAGGACTAGGTTTTTCTTCACGAAGGACCTAGCCATTAATGTTGTTTTGCAATCATTGCCAAACATATATAGTGAATTCATAATGAACTACAACTTGCACGACTTACATAAATCTCTCCTAGAATTGCCCAACATGTTACAAGCAGTTGAGCAAGAGCTTGTAAAGAATAAGTCCACCATATTGATGGTACATACAAATAAGAAAAGAAAAGGAAAAAGGCAAAGGAAATTCCATCGCCAAATTCTTCTAAATCTTTGATAAAAGGAGGCATTGAAAAGACCCCAAGGTAAGTGTACCGAATGAGGGTGAATGCTTTCATTACCACAAACCCAAGCATTGGAGGAGGATTTGTCCTCTCTATCTTCAAGAAAACAAGAAGGGAAGTATGAGTTCCACTTCAGGTATCTATGTCGTAAAAGATAACCTTTCTACTTGTAAAATATTGTGTATTGAATACCCGATGTGGTTCTTGTATTTGTAGAAACATATATACATAAACTAAGAAGGAATAGAAGGTTGAGCAAAGGTAAAGTTGATCTATGGGTTGGAAATGGAGCAAAGGTTCTTGTTGTTGCCCTAGGATCTATTTTCTTAACTTTACCTACCAGATTGATATTAGAACTTGATGACTGTTATTATGTAGCATCTATGTCTAGAAATTTGATTTCTGTATCTTCTTTGGACAAGAAAGGTTTTACCTTGAACATTAGGAAAAATGTTGTTTATTATCTGCTGGTAATATATATTATGGTGACACAAATTTAATTAACGGTCTATATGTTCTTAATATGGATAATCCGATTATACCATAACTAAAAGGAAGGTCAATTTGAATAGTTCGAATTCAACATATCTATGGGATTGTCATCTTGGCCAGATAAATAAAACTCACATCTCCAAATTCCATAGAGATGGATTGTTGGATAAATTTTATTTTTTGAATCATATGAAACATATGAAGTCTGTTTACTTGGAAAGATAACAAAATCTACTTTGTTGGATAAAATGAGAGAGCTACAGATATCGGGAATCATACATAGTGATGTATGTGGTCCAATGAATGTACAAGCTAAAGGTGGTTATAGATACTTCAATTCATTCACATATGATATTAGTATATCCAGTTATGTGTATTTGATGCAGCATAAGTCAGAGTTGTTTGAAATGTTCAAAGAATATTAGAACTAAGTACAAAACCAACTTGGCAAAAGTATTAAGATTCTTCGATTGGATCGGTGTGGTGGATACTTAAACCATACACTCCTTGATCATCTTAGAGATTATGGTATTGTATCAAAACTTACTCCACCAGGAACACCATAATGGAACGGTGTGTCTGAGAGGAGGAATCATACACTGTTAGACATGGTACGATCTATGATGAGTCAAGCTGACCTTCCGACATCTTTTTGGGGTTACGCTCTAGAGACAACCACTTTCACATTAAAGCGAGTTACATAAAATCTGTTGAAAAGAAATCATATGAGATATGGACTGGGAAGGGGCCCAAATTGTATTTTACAAAAATTTAGGGCTGTGATGTTTACATATAATGTTTAATTATACCTAAATTAGAACTGAAATCCTACAAATGCATATATGTAGTATATCTTAAGAAAACTATGGGATATTATCGCTATCACCCTTACAATAACAAAGTATTTGTTGGTCAGACTGGCGTTTTCATGGAAAAGGAATTTATTTCCAAAGGAGCCAGTAGGAGGAGTATAGACCTTGAAGTTGTTCAAGACTAGAACATGCCAACAGGGATGGAACAAGCACATACACCATAGGGATTTTTAGATACACAAGGGGTTTTAGAAAAGCATCTTGATGTAGTAACATAAAGTGTTTGCAGATCTGGTAGATCATGACATGTGTCTGAGAGGTATGGACTTCTCATCACTCAAACCAATTATTTGTTTCTCATGGATGATGAGTTGGTTAGCTACCAAGATGAAATTACAAGCACCGACTTACATAAATGGCTATATGTTATGATCATTGAGAAGAACTTGATGTATGAAAACCAAGTTTCAAACTTGGTGGAACCACCGAAAGAGGTACGAACTATAGGGTGCAAATGGGTCTTCAAGAAAAAGATCAACGTGGGTGGTAATGTCATTACCTATAAAGCCTGATTGGTTGCGAACGGTTTCAAGCAAATTCAAGAAGTTGGTTATGATGAAACTTTTTCACCAGCCGCAATGACAAAGTCCATTAGAGCTTTACTAGCCATTGTTGCATATCACGATTATGAAATCTAGCAAATAGATGTCAAAATGGCCTTCCTTAACAGAAAGCTAAATGAGATGTGTATATGATACAACCCGAAGGTTTTGTCAGTCCTAAAAATACTCAAAAGGAATGCAAGTTGAAGTGATCCATCTATGGATTGAATCAAGCTTCAGGGAATTGGAATCATTGTCTTCATGGATCATCAAAGTTATTGGTTTCTTGGTAAACGAGGATGAATATTGTGTCTACAATAAGGTTATTGGGAGCATAGTGTCATTCTTATTATTGTATGTAGATTAAGATGACATACTACTAATTGGGAATGATATCCCAATGCTTTAGCCTGTAAAGGCTTGGCTGGGGAAATGTTTTTCGATGAAAGACTTCGGTGAAGCAACCTATGTGTTAGGCATCCAGATCTATAGAGTTGGATCTTGGAAGTTGCTTGGCTTAAATAGAGTACATATCCAGAAAAAGTACTGAAATGGTTCAACATGTGAGAAAGCAGAAGGGGTTCTTCCAGATGTCTCATGGCATATCACTATCTAATGTGCAATGGCTCATTACAATGCCAGAAAGTGAACAAATGAGCAAGATCTCATATGCCTCGACAATCGGATTTATCATGTATCACATGATATGTACTTGACTTGATGTCTTGTATGCTTTGAGCATGAGGAGCAGATGTCAATCAAATCCAAGTGATGGTCAATGGATTTCCATGAAGAATATCCTAATGTACTTAAGAAGGACAAAGAATTCATTCTTAGTATACGACGATGAGGAAGAGTTTAGTGTAAAGGGTTATACTGATACAAGCTTCCAAACCGATAGAGATGATTTTAGATTGCAGTCCAGTTTTATGTTTTGCCTAAATGATGGTCCGGTAAGCTGGAAAAGTTCTAAGCAAGAGAAAGTAGTTGATTCTACAATGGAAGCTGGGTACATTGAAGTAGCGGATACAACTAACGAAGAGTTTAGATAAAGAATTTTTTTCTCAAATTGGTGTGGTTCCAAATAGTGACAGTCACTTTACAAAGACATATTGGACTGTTGGCTTCATATAGTGGATCTCTCTCTCTTTTTATTTATCCTATAGAGTTGTTGTGTGTCAATAACAAAGCTATATCATAGGTAAAGGAACCGAGAACTCACCAATGGTTCAAACATATTCTTAAACGATCTCATCTCATTCAAGAGATTATCGAGAGAGCCTATGTTACTATATGCAAAGTACCTACGAAAGCAAATGTTTTTGATCCACTAACAAAGCCTTTAACATAGAAAAAGCATGATGGCCATTTAGATCTATGAATACTCGATACATGATAGATTGGCTTTAGAACAAGTGGTACATTGTTAGTGTATATGCCCAAAATCCAATCATTGGATGATTCTGTTAGGACAAAAATAGTCCTAAGTTTTAGAAAGTTTATAAAGTTCTTTTATTGTATTGTGTTATAATATCCAATGTATTTGGGTTAAGGGCTATTGGGCTTTCAATGTAAATGTCACCTATAAATTGGGACATGGGGCTTAGATTGGAAAGTTAATTTTTCTACAATCATTTTCCTTGTAATTCAATGAGAGTCATCTAAGAGGGATTGAAAGTTTGTACTTTACTTCCCAATAATAGAAGCTGGTCAGATTCATCATCTTGTTCATCTCTCAATCTATCTTTTATGAGTTGTTTTTTATCTGTTGTTGAAACTGGGATTCACATTTGGTATCAGAGCAGAATCGAATTATTATTTTTTGTATGATCATTCAATTCAATAACAGATTCAAGATTTAATTATGTTATTCAATGAAACAGTACTTGCATCCTTTACCATCTTCATGTTCGACATTTTTGGGCGTAACAGATTGAAATTCACCTCATACTTAATGTTTTTAATCAATTCGATCCTATAGGATTAGCATTTGCGTGAATTCGAACCTTTCTAGATCATTAATTTTTGAGGTTATATGTTTAATTTTGATGTTTTGATGGATCCAAAGTCAAATTAGGCTTAATATGTTATAATGGCTTTCCTCATCGCCTGTTCAATTTTATTCATTGAGCGATTAAATGGTGCTCATCACTCAATGAAGATATGAAAAAATGAGCGATAAAGTGTGCTCATCGGACATATCTTGAATTTTTGATAACTTGGTTTTGAGCAATAACCTAGGATTTAGATGGATTTTTATCAAGTTTTGAGTGATAAAGTATGATCATCTGTGATCCCAAATTCATGTCTAATTAGCAATTCAATCTCAGAATCAAGAATAGGATGATGATGAAGTAAATCAGTCGACTTGCTTGCTTGTATTTCTCAAACAATTTTGATACATGTTCTTGATTACAAAATGATATGTATGAATCTTGTCAACTGTTTCTAACCAAACAAACAAAAAAGATTGCTATTTATATGCAACACCCTATACAACACATTGCATGTAGCACATACTTCATTCACAAGAAATACATGTTTATACACCACTTGGGTCCCTTAGTACAAGAATCTACCATACAGAATGCATGATCCGAAAATTCAAAATACAATTCTTGTACTATTCATCCTTTCTGCATCAAAACTATACATATCATGAACAAATCTTCAAACAGACATGCATAATGGAAAACATCACATTTTCCCCTTCCCCTTACCGTCAGCACCTCCTGCAATACATATTTAAAATCACAAAATGAGGGCTAGACCGGAAGGTCTAGTGAGATCCCTTTTTCTATGTCATTGCATGGTGAAAATCACCAAAACTTTACTTAAAACAACTTTTCATATATATATATATATATATATATATATATATATATGAACAAGTAAAACATAATACCAATATCTTTCAAATTCCAAAGCCAATCTCTCGACTTTTAAATAACACATCCAAACCCAAATAGGTTTGTATTAACCAGGTTTCTCTTAATGCCACTTTTAAACTTTTTCAAATAAAACAAGGTTTATTCAAAGTTTTAGGCCAAAAACCTATTATCAACTTCTCAATAACATCCAGACTACGATTTTCAATAAGAACCCTGATCCTAAACCTTTAAATCACAAAAAAATAAAGATTCCAGATCACAATAATCTTATAAGATATAATAGTAAGAGTTATATCACATATCACACATACAAATGCCACCCTTATATCCAAAGGTACACCTCTCCATGATATGCCATCCTTATCCCATGGTACACCTCTCCTTGATATGCCACTCTTATTTTATGGTACACCTCTCCTTGATATGCCACCCTTATTTCCTCATCAAAACATTTTATAAAATAACTCCAATTAGAACAGATCGCACTCATAAATGTCCTAATGGAATATTATCAGTTCAAAAATCATCTTTATCAAAAGTCTCATTCTTTATCATAATAAAAGAATACTATAATAATGATTTATTTGAATTATTACTTTAGTCCAAGTATCAACCGGTCAATTCAACAATTTTGGTCAACATAGACTTGGCCGATTTATCAATCCGGACAACAATTCCCCTTGTCCGATTTACAAATCCGAACAACAAATACTTGTCCGATTTACAAATCCGAACAATATACACTTGTCCGGTGTATCAATCCGAACAACGTTAAAATAAGTCCGATCAAAATGCAATCGGATTATATTACACCAGGTAAACCCTTGATTGGTTTATGACTAAACCGAATAATATATCAATCGGTTTATATCTAATCCGAACAACTTTTGATCATATTCCTACTTCTCCGTTAAAAACCTTTATGCGGTTTACATAATTCAAAATCTCACCAACTCTCTAAACGGCACAATACTATGATCGGTTTAAGGCTAAATCGAACAACACGTATCCGATTTAATACAATCTGGACAACACTTGTCCGATTTAAAGTCAAGACTGGGTATTTGATCATAATTCAAATCAATATGCAACTTCAAAATACTTTTAAAAGATATTTAACCACTCACCTTATACAATTTCTTTTGAAAATCAAATGAATCCAACTTCTTGAAATCAGTCAATAAGCAATCCGGATAAGCTTCCTCTCAAATCACTCTCAAGGTTTTGAAATGGCAAGAGTTTCTAAGAGAAGGCTTGACTCACATATATATACTCCTTTCCTCTTTTCGAAAGGCGGCTAAAGCACCCTCCATATACATGCATGAATACATCCCATGCATATATTCAACTTTATGCATGCAATTATACATATAATAATTATGCATACCCACTTTATAAATACTAACATGTTTTTAGTTATGCATATTCACATTATACATGCACATTTATGCATAGAAACTCACATACTAGCATGATCAAATATATCAATTTATCATGCTGTCACGCAAACACATAATAAATAATCACGTATTAGTTACCCCTTATGATGAAAATGAGGAGCATTTACATCATATTTCGAAATGAATGAACTTTGAAAGTATGTCCTCAATTCATAGAAAAAAATTAAGCAAATCTTTTCAAATTCGCTTATAGAATCTTTTCAGATTAAGAACTTGAGGGAAAGAACCAGATTCAACTTATGAACCTATTTTCAATCTTATAAAAAGATTGGTCTGTGAATATAATAGATATATTCAGTACAACGAATGTACTACATATATGAGACTTTTAATGTTCATCTCACCAGGACTTCCATTCAATCATTGATAGCTTTAAAAACATATCTATGAATGTTATGATAGAATAACAAATATTCTTTAAATTTGTGCAGTTAAAAAATAATAAAGCCACTAATGCTTTAGATTAGGCTCAAAAAGATAAACAGTATGGACTACACAAATTTATCAGACTCAATTGTAATCAACATGACTTGAAGGGGGGACATACATCCTTCTTTTTCAATATCAGTTATATCTAAATGAGAATCTGATAGATAATGAGTTGCGTGCCCCAAGTGTTAATGAAACACTTATCTTTTGAGAGATAAATGAGTAGCTGGTGGGATTATGACAAGAGTTGGCATGGGCTTGCCTTTTTCAATATTAGTGTCGAAAGAATTGAGAACTAATAGATTGTGTGGTTGCCCGAATTATAGTAGATATAATAGGATTTTTTTTTAATCTTGGACACAACTCTTATCAATTCTTTTAACTCGCATCAACTACCCCTCTCATTTACATTTTAAGCTTTGCACACAAACCCTTTTTGCATCTAAGTTCATTCAGATATGGATGTCCTTTTGGGTAGGGCTGTCGGTTCTGAAAGTCCATAGAGATATTTTTGTTTAGCTCTCAGTCCCTCCTAAAGTTTTACATTTGTTAGGATTGAATTTTAGTGATAAATTGTATTCGTCTTGAAAGTATATAATTGCAATTTTAGAGTTTTTGACTTTGCTTGTCTTGTTGACTTTGACTAGGGGCTTCAATGTTTGACCCTATAAATACTTTGTCTTCTAGTGTAACTGTAAGACAGGGAGCTCATTTTGTATCATACGTATATTGAGAGTAAATATAGAAGCTTTGACTGTTTGACTAATTCTCTCTTCTCCTTCTCTATGTGTTCTTGATGATATTATCAGTTTACCATAGATTCATGAAGATAATTGAATATTGATCGTATTGTGGGACACACAATTGGTATCAGAGCAGGTTTGCAGTGAAATCACGTGAAGAAATCAATTTTTGAAGAAATTTTCTGGAAATTTTCATTACTGTTCATCTTTTGTTCATAGTGTTCTTCATTTTTTCAAGACATTGATCCGAAAAATTTTCAAATTCTTGTGTTTGATGTTAAAAAGATGCTCAAAATGTGCGTAATTGTTTCATGAATCTTTGTTATTCACAAAGTTTTGTGTTTTGATCATTAGTTTTCAAGATTTGCTAAAATTTGTGAATTTTAAATTTTTTGTGTTCTTGAAAAGTTCTCAAAAAGTCAGATTTTGATCCATTTTTAGTGAAAAACTTGTTGATTTTTGTGTTTTACACTTGTTTTTAGTCGGATTATCTTGGTTTTCATCGCACAAGACAATCATTTTAGTCTAAATCGCTCAAGGTGTAGTCAGGTTCTTGATATATCGAACATCCTTATAGCCGGATTTTAGGACTTCGTTTACTTTTTATGTTCAAAATCGCTCAATTGCCTCACCGGATTTGAGGTTAGTCGCTCACAAACGTTGTACGAGTTTCTCTAAATCGCACAAAGGCTTACCAGATTTCAAGGTATATCGTTCAAAGGCTTACCGGATTCCATACCTAGTTAATTTTTTGATCTTGTAATCCGGACGTTGCCTTGTCCAGATTTGAGGTTAACCCGCACATAGGCTTGCACAACTTAGGTTACATCGCATGCAGGCTTGACCGATCTATAGTCCTTCGCTCACATGTCTTCCCGGATTCAATACTTAGTCGCTACAAGATTTACCTCGGACAACACCTTGACCATATTCAAGGAACTCTCTGTCACAAGGCCATCCGAGTTAGTGCATCCTTGTACACCACCTAGTCGCAAGCCACTTCATCCCTGATACACTTGGTCGCGAGCTTCAACTCTCGAACAACCCCGTGTCTGAGCTAGCCAACATCGCCCACTCCCAATTTCAAGCTTTGTCCGATTTTGATATCCTCTCACATTGCATTGTCCGTTTTTTGAGCAATCCTTAGCCAAATTTGTCTTTTTCAAAACCACATTGTCCAGACTTCATATTTTTTCATTTTTATCAGTTTTTATCTGGATTTCACGATTTTATCTTATTTTCATCGAGATTACTGATTTTTTAGAAGATTTAACTGTTTTGAACTGTCCTGTGTCGCGTGAACTGTTTTGATCAGTTTTAACAATTTTCAACAGTTTTTGATTGTTTTTAACTGATTTTCACTAAATTTGTCATATCTGATCAGTTTTTATGATTTTCTGAGATTTTTAAGATTACTGATTTTATCTGTAGGATTTCTTTGACTGATTTCGTACACTGCATAGATTCGTTGATCAATCGTTAAATTTTCTAATTGCAGCTTTCTTTGAGAAGGAGAATAAAGAGTTGAAAAATAAAATTTCTGATTTGGAAAAGAGTGTGAAAGACTATAAAGATAAATATATACACATGTTCTATGAAAATCATGCTAATGAGGAACTTGTTCAAAATTTACAACGAGAACATAAAGAAGTTATGGAACAAGTTGAAGAAGGTTTCGTGCATAAGATTAGCAAACTTGAGAAAACCTTGGATGCAGAAAAGAAAGAATTAGATGATGAAATAAGGAGTTCTAATAAGATAAAATAAGATTTAGTCAATAAACTTTGTAAAGCTGAATCTGAACTGCATGCTGAGAGGAACTCTCTAGAAAGGAAACATACAGAGACTGAAGATTTCACAGAGAAACTTCATAAGTCTGAGAGTGATTTGATTGAGATAAGGAAATTACTAGAACTAGAAAAGAAAAAGGTTTTGGAAGCTGAGAAGAGTTGAAGTACTAAAAAGATAGTTTTTGAGAAAGAGAAGAAGAGAATGATTGAAGTTGAGAAAAGATTTGATTCTGAACGTATATCATTTGAGAATAAAATTAACTCGTTAGAGCTGAACTCTAAAATGTTGTTAAATCAAATCTCTAATTTTGAACAGCTTATCATCTTGGAACGAGCCAAGATTGATAAAGAGAAGTGATGTTCCCAAAATCATACAAATCAGATTAATCATCCAAGAACACAATCAAGATAAGTAGAGAGAGATTTTCACCAAAGTTGAATATTGTATTTCTTGAGAGAATTTCTACAAATGATTAACCAAGAACTAATCTGAATTGAACTGAACTAATTACAATTAGAAAACTAAAGACTATATATACTAAGAAATTAATAAAGCTAACTATTACAAAGACAATTACAAAGGGATAACTTGAATACAACAATTAAGCACATCCTTGAACCCAACAATCTTGTAACATCACGCTTGAGCAAACCCCAGATTACTAATTATTATAAAGCCTCCAATAAAATATAATTTACTGATTATTAGGACCAAAATTGATCCTAAATTATTCCAAAAGTTTTGTCAAAGCAATCGGGGCCAAGGATGGAAAATCTAATAATGTTGCTGAAATGACTAAGTCTGGAAGAAGAGCAGAGGCAATGAATTGGTCCAGAGACAGGCAATGGACCAGAGGCTGCTGAAATGGCTAAGTCTGGAAGAAGACCAGAAGCAATGAATTGGTCCAGAGGCAGGCAATGGACCAGAGGCTGCTGAAATGGCTAAGTCTGGAAGAATGCCAGAGGCGAGGCTATGAAGGACCAGAGGCAATGGTTGGACCAGAGGTGAGGCTATGAGGTACCAGAGGCAATGGTTGGACCAGAGGTCATGAAGGACCAGAGGCCATGAAGGACCAACCCTTTGAAACACACAGTTCTGGGCATAACATTAATTAACCTCAAGATATGGGATATTAATTTCTAGAAAAACATCAAAATATCCATTGTATTTTAGTGATAAAACCATCCAAAACACGATTCCAAACCGGATATAACGGATTTTTTACTTACAACCCAAATTAAGTAGCCAAAAGAATACGGGACAAGACTATATATATATATATATATATATATATATATATATAAGCTACTATTTACCCAAAAGCAAGATCGATATCTTCAAGTTCCCCGGTAAATCTTCAAGTCAAACAACGGGTTCTTTCTATTTATCC
>NW_020200726.1:71275-76573 GCF_001531365.2 Cynara cardunculus var. scolymus
AGTCAAAGTTCATATGATGAACTTGCATAAATCTCGATAATCTCTTGAATCTAATGACCATTTCAAGCCAAAAACACTAAAAAGCACTCATTTTATACACTTAAGATCAAACCCATATGAAACCCTACCTCTATCTCAACATGCAATCATAAAACAAGAATGTCAACCAAGAACAAGTGCAAAAATAGATTATACCTTACTTGATGATCAAATCTTTCCAAGATCTTGTAGTTCCTCTTTGATTTGAGTTGAATCAAGCCTATGTGTGTGAAAATCACACCTCTAGTGTGTGTGTGAGTTCTGCACTTAGATCACATGAAAAATGGGCCAAAACTCCAATTTATAATGCTAAAACTCGAGTTGGGCCGGGCCAAGTACCCATTTTGACCATCAACACTTAAATTATTCATAACTTTTCGCTCGGATCTCTGTTTTCTATGAGGTTTTCACCTACACGATCATAAAGAGATAATCTATAACATCCAACAAAAATATTCCAGAAAATATCTCCCAAGAAAAATCAGTTTTACGTATCTATTTGACGTAAAAGTTTCCAAATCCTCTAATATATTCTTAAAAAATATAATTCTAAAACTTCAAACCTAAACTCCCACTAAATCATAAGTTCTCTTTAACCCAATAATTAAATATACTAAGCAAATAATTGGGCATATTAGAAATTAGATGTTACAAATACCTCCTCCTTTTGAGGATTTCGTCCCCGAAATCACTGTTATGGAAATAAAGAAGGGTATTTCGCCTTCATCTCATCTTTACGCTCCCACGTCCAATTTGGTCCCCGATGGTGTTTCCACTTGATCAATACCATGTCTACTTCCTTATTACGTAGTTTCACTTTTCTCTCGTTTAGAATTGATTCTGGTTCTTCAATGTATCTTAATTTCTCATCTACTTTGACTTCGGCTATGGGCACCGTCTCTTCATGTTTACCCAAGCATTTACGTAAGTACCCGACATGAAACACATCGTGTATCCCTGTAAGTTCCTTCGGTAACTCTAATCGATAAGCTTGTTTTCCGATACGCTCCAATACTTTAAACGGGCCAATAAATCATGGACTTAACTTACCTTGTTTTAGGAATCGAAGTACACCTCGCCAAGGAGAAACTTTCACCATTACCATATCACCCACCTATAATTCGATTGGCCTTTTGTGACGATCTGCATAAGACTTTTGACGATCTTGGNTTCAATGTATCTTAATTTCTCATCTACTTTGACTTCGGCTATGGGCACCGTCTCTTCATGTTTACCCAAGCATTTACGTAAGTACCCGACATGAAACACATCGTGTATCCCTGTAAGTTCCTTCGGTAACTCTAATCGATAAGCTTGTTTTCCGATACGCTCCAATACTTTAAACGGGCCAATAAATCATGGACTTAACTTACCTTGTTTTAGGAATCGAAGTACACCTCGCCAAGGAGAAACTTTCACCATTACCATATCACCCACCTATAATTCGATTGGCCTTTTGTGACGATCTGCATAAGACTTTTGACGATCTTGGACAGCTCTCATTCTTTCGTGAATAATCTGAATTTTGTCATGAGTGATCTGAATGAGTTCGGGACCAACTAAAACTTTCTCTCCCGTCTCTTGCCAACACAAGGGTGTACGACACTTACGTCCGTACAAAGCCTCATAGGGAGCCATTCCAATTGTCGAGTGGTAGCTATTGTTGTAAGAAAACTCAACCAAGGGTAGGTGAGTATCCCAGCTACCACCAAATTCTAAGACAYATRCRCGTAGCATATCCTCGAGAGTCTGAATGGTTCGTTCTGATTGACCATCGGTCTAAGGATGATAGGCCGTACTAAACGCATGACGTGTTCCCAACTCTCATTGAAATCTAGTCCAAAAATTAGAAGTGAATCGAGAGTCACTGGTACACCGTGTCGCGAGACAACTTCATCAATGTACAACCGCGCCCATCGATCCATAGAGTAAGACTCTCGGACAGGTAAGAATAATGCTGATTTGGTCAATCGATCAACTATAACCCAGATATTGTCGTGTTGTAGTTGGGTCTTCGGTAGTTTAGTAACTAGATCCATCGTTAATTCCTCCCATTTCCACATCGGTACCTTAAGAGGCTGTAAATTACCAGACGGTTTCTGGTGTTCAGCCTTTACTTGTATGCATGTGGTACATTTCTCAACATAACGTCCAATATCAGTCTTCATCCCAGGCCACCAGTAATCTAAATGAAGATCTTGGTACATTTTGGTACTTCCTGGGTGTATTGATAATCGCGACTTATGTGCTTCTGCTAGAACAACATCTCGCATGCCGCCAAGTTTGGGGACCCAGATTCGGGTCTTAAAGACCTTCAAGCCACGTCCATCTTCAAAGAGATAATCAATGTATCCTACCATTCGTTCTACTTTGACATTCTCAGTCTTTAAAGCCTCAATCTGCCATTTCCGAATATCATCAAATGGATTATTTTTAATTGACGTGTGAGTGATAGAGTAGCATAGAAGTCCAAAACGCGTATTCCTACTCAGAGCATCTGCCACTACATTGGCTTTACCCGGATGATATAGTATCTCACAGTCGTAATCTTTGATGAGTTCCATAGCACGTTGGTGACGCATGTTCAAGGTCTGTTGATCAAATAAATACTTTAAGCTCTTGTGGTCAGTATAAAGTTGACACTTCGTACCATAGAGATAGTGTCGCCAAAGCCTCTAAGCAAATACCATCGCTGCTAATTCAAGGTCATGAGTAGGGTAGTTCTTCTCATAATCTTTCAATTGGCGAGAAGCATATGCARTCACYTTGCCTCGCTGCATCAAGACACATCCAAGACCAAGTCDAGATGCGTCACTATATACTATAAAGTCTTTGTTACCCTCAGGTAGAGCAAGTATAGGTGCGTGTGTCAGACATTCCTTTAAAGTCTGAAATGCTCGATCTTGGACCTCCTTCTATTCAAATTTATCATCTTTACGAGTCAAAGAGGTTAATGGTACTGCGATCTTAGAGAAGTCCTTGATAAATCGTCGATAGTACCCTGCCAGACCAAGAAAACTCCGAACTTCCGAAGCATTCTTTGGTTGCTCCCATTCTTGAATTGCTTCGATCTTGGTTGGGTCTACAGAAATACCGTCTCCGGATACAGTATGCCCTAAGAATTGTACTTGGCGAAGCCAAAATTCACATTTCGAGAATTTTGCATAGAGTCGTTCTTTTCTCAACAATTCTAGCATTTGATATAAGTGTGAAGCGTGTTTGTTTTCGGACTTTGAGTAAACCAAAATATCATCGATGAATATGATCACAGACTTGTCGAGCATAGGATAGCATACTCGATTCATTAAATCCATAAATGCTGCAGATGCGTTTGTAAGTCCGAATGGCATTACGAGGAATTCGTAATGCCCATAACGGGTCCGAAAAGCAGTCTTGGGTACATCGTCATCCCGTACCTTGAGTTGGTGATAGCCAGACCGTAAGTCGATTTTAGAAAAATATCTCGCTCCTTGCAATTGATCAAAAAGATCGTCAATTCGCGGTATTGGATATTTGTTCTTTATAATTAACTTGTTAAGCTCACGGTAATCTATGCACATCTGGAAAGTTCCGTCTTTCTTCTTAACGAACAAGACTGGAGCACCCCAAGGAGATGTGCTTGGTCGGATAAAACCTTGTCCAATAATTCCTGCAGTTATTTCATCATTTCTTTCATTTCCGCAAGTGCGAGACGATACGGTGTCTTTGCTATAGGAGCTGCATACGGTATCAAGTCTATACGAAATTCTACTTGACGATCGGGTGGCAATCCAGGCAGATCATCCAGAAATACATCCGGATATTCACAAACAATCGGAACGTCCTTCACCATCTTCTTCAATTCCTTCACCGCATCCATAACATAGGCTAGAAAAATTGAGCAACCCTTGTTTAGATAACGGTGAGCTTTTAGCATAGAGATTACCTTTATGTCAATCACACGCCGCTCCCCGTAAATGTATAGGTAATTCCCCTCGCTAATTGGTATTCGAATCATTCGTTGTGAACATATAATGTTGGCATGATTCTTTGCCAACCAATCCATACCAATGACAACTTCGAATCCGTGTATATCCGTGGGAATGAGATTAATAAGAAATTCATAATCATCTAAAAGCAATGTACACTCTATAAATACCTTATCAGCAACTAATGGTACTCCGTTCTTAGTGTCAATAGTGAAAGGTTTTTCAAGCATAGTAGGCACGGATTCAATATAGCGAATATAATCATTTGACACAAAAGAATTTGTTGCACCAGAATCAAATAAAATACGAGCAGGCCAAGAATTAACAAGAAATATACCCGTAACAACGTCGAGATCGTTCATGGCTTCCTTCGCAGTAATTTGAAATGCCCTGGCCTGAGGTTTCGGAACCTCCTCCTTTTTGGTCGAAGCCCCCATTGTATGTATCGGTCGTTGTCTTGGTTGTTATACCGACCCCTTACTTTCCTCCAGTCTATTCTTTGTACATTCTCGCATACGATGACCTCACACACCACAATTATAACATGCCTTTTCTCTTTGAGGGCACTGAGTTCGTATGTGCCCAGCCTCACCATAACAGAAGCATCGTACATAAGTTTGATCACCACTACATCGTCCCTGGTGATTCTTGCCACATCGGTTGCAGTTCCGTGGCGTATTTGACTGCATTGTATAAGCCTGTGAGGTAGTATGTGGTGTATCATGCGATTGAGCTCCTCTCGACTTGAAGAATCGAGATGATTTAGATGTCGGGGTCGAAAATGTTCTCTCAACTCTCGATCGTTTCTCCGGTACATCAGAACCATCAGGGAGACTCAGGTCATGCTYCCGTTTCCTTGCATACTCAACTACTTTGGTAAATGATGGTACGTCGCAATTGGTGACGAATTCGCGAATATTAGGTCGAAGACCGTTGAAGAAATGATTAATCTTGTCCTTTTCACTTGGTACGAACCGTTGGGCAAACTGAAGCTTCCGATTGAACTCCGTTTTATATTCAATCACCAACATGAATCCCTGTTTGAGCTCTAGGAATTCCTTCTCAAGCTTTTGTTTCAGATCATCCGGACAATATTGTTCGAAGAACATCACTTGAAACTCTTCCCATGTCATTCTATACTGAGTACTAGGATCCATTGATCGATATGTGGCATTCCACCAGGTGAGTGCACGATCGGTAAATGTCGCTGTAGCATAATGTACTTTATCCTCCTCCTGTACGTAAACAATCCTGAATACTTTTTCAGTGTTTTCGACCCATTGCATTGCAA
>NW_020200726.1:77803-78992 GCF_001531365.2 Cynara cardunculus var. scolymus
TATATATAAGCTACTATTTACCCAAAAGCAAGATCGATATCTTCAAGTTCCCCGGTAAATCTTCAAGTCAAACAACGGGTTCTTTCTATTTATCCATCTTCCTTCCTGAGAAAAGTTGCCACTTAAATGGTAAGCCAACGCTTAGTGAGTTAAATAGTTAAGTATTACATATCAATATCGCATATGTTCATAAACATACATAATAAACTCTTATCAATAAAAGAGTTCAAGACATCATCCAGATGCAAACCGAGACTTACAAGAAACCGAGTGAACAATTACGTACCGGATACTTAGATCATAGGATTCCATATTCATATCACCATAGTATACCATATCATTGATGCTCAATAGAACAAAGAGACGGAATCAACAACCAAATATATTCAGCAACGTTAGAATACCAATAAATATCAAGAACCAAGAGATCGAATCGGTATACATAATAAAGACAGTGCATCACCCCGTCCTTCACCTCCCGATCTTATGCCAAAGTCCGAGTCAGAATCATACATTACGGGAAACCTCGCACTGCCCACCTTCCTTTACCGGGTATGTGCCAAGTTTCCCTACTCATTGCTCTTCCTCCTTTCTGAGCAATGAGTATTCACAACCGCAGAAAGTCTCACCCGTCCAACCCGGGATCTTGACTTCACCATAAACTTTCGGCGTGCCACACGAAGTAGTACCCGTACTATGGCGTACAATTCAAGGAACAAAACAACGAGTCCGGATCCAGAAAGCAATGTCACACCCCGCTAAAGCGGAAACACAAGATGTAACAGACAAGTGAGTCATAGCAACAGTTATTAAATAACACCATTCCAAGTTGTTCAAAAACAAAACAAGTTTATCGACATAACTGAAATTAAAACTGAATACACTTTTCTCAAAATACTTCAATTTCAGACTTTAATCGATCTTGCCACGAGTATGCTCCCAAAATAGAACCAACTTTATTTAAATCCTGAAAAACATGAAAATAAAACAAGGTCAACTATAAAGAGTTGGTGAGTTCTCGGGTTTTCATATACACAAAACATTTCAATGCATAAACCAAGTAATTGCAAACTTATGCGAATTCTTTGCACTTAATAAAAGTAAATCTCTCACGATGTAGAATTTAAGACGCTACTGAGCCTTACCTGACCAACTGCCCCATTAATTTTCGAACAACCAAAAGTAGCCC
>NW_020200726.1:82152-84038 GCF_001531365.2 Cynara cardunculus var. scolymus
TATCTCGAACGATGTGCTTCCTCTAAGATTATTGACCGGAAGCTGTCATTCTTCGGTATCCAGACTCTTTCTCTAAAGTAACGTACCCCATCTTCTCGAGTTTCGAATTCCTTTTCTAGGTGATGTTTGGTTTCGTTCTTTAGGTTCTCTGGTTTCAACTCTTCTTCTTGAACTTCAAGAATTTGCGTTTTTAGATTCGTTTGGACCAACAGTCCCATGGCWCGAACTCTCGACGGTTTCACTTTCTCTTTTCGGCTTAAGGCGTCCGCTACCACGTTGGCTTTCCCCGGATGATACTTAATTTCGCAATCATAATCGTTGAGAAGTTCAACCCACCTCCGTTGCCTCATATTCAGTATCTTTTGATCAAATATATGTTGAAGGCTCTTATGATCGGTGTAAATGGTGCATTTGGTGCCGTAAAGATAGTGCCTCCATATCTTAAGTGCAAATACTATTGCTCCCAATTCAAGATCATGCGTAGTATAATTCTTTTCATGCACTTTAAGTTGTCTTGAGGCATATGCAATGACCTTATCTTTTTGCATCAATACGCATCCCAAACCTTGATGCGATGCATCATAAAAGACTACAAAGTTTTCCGAACCCTCTTGTAAGGATAAAATAGGTGCATTGCATAGTTTCTGCTTGAGAGTCTCGAATGATTCCTCTTGTTTGTCACCCCAAATAAATTTCTTGTCCTTTTGGGTTAAGGCTGTGAGCGACTGTGCGATTTTTTAAAAATTCACGATGAACCGCCGATAATAGCCTGCTAACCCAAGGAATTGACAGATTTCCGTAGGGGTTCTTGGGGCTTCTCAATTCCTAATGGCCTGAATTCCTTTTTCCTTGACTATATGACACAGAAACTGTACTTCCCGTATCTAGAATTCGCATTTAGAAAATTTTGCATACAATTTCTCGCTTCGGAGTAATTCCAAAATTATCCTCAGATGTTGCTCATAGTCCTCCTTGCTCTTGGAATAAATTAATATGTCGTCTATGAAGACGATTACAAATTTATCCAGGTACAGCCTACAAACTCTATTCATTAGGTCCATGAAGACATCTGGTGCATTGGTTAGCCCGAATGGCATAACCATAAATTCATAATGACCGTACCGAGTCCTGAAGGCTGTTTTGGGAATGTCCTCTTCCCGAACTCTCACTTGGTGATATTTGGATTGTAGGTCAATCTTGGAGAAATATTTCACTCCTTGAAGTTGATCAAACAGATCATCGATTCTAGGAAGAGGGTATCTATTCTTGATGGTCAACTTATTAAGTTCTCTATAATCAATGCACATTCGCATTGACCCATCTTTCTTTTTAACAAATAGAACCGGTGCACCCCAAGGTGAATAACTTGGTCTTATAAATCCTCTGTCTAATAACTCCTGAAGTTGGGTTGACATTTCTTACATTTCCGATGGTGCCAAGCGATAAGGTGCCCTTGCCACCGGGGCAGTTCCAGGAATTAAGTCGATACCGAATTCGACTTGCCTTTGTGGGGGTAGGCCTGGTAAATCCTTAGGAAATACATCGAAGAATTCCCTAACTACAGGTAATTCCTCAATACTCTTCTCCTTGACCCTTCCGTCAATCACATGTGCCAGATATGCGGTGTAATTCTTTTTCAGATACTTTCGCATCTTCATGCAGGATACCATCTTAATCTTTCGATCCAACTTGTCTCCCTGGACCACAATTGGCTCCATTCCATCTTGAGGAATCCGAATACACTTCTCTGAACATACAATCTCAGCGTGGTTTTTGGATAGCCAATCCATGCCTACAATTATGTCGAAACTTCCTAGTTCGATCGGTATAAGGTTTATGCTAAAGTCCTTATTGGCTAAGCTCAGAGTGCAATTCATAATTATGTT
>NW_020200726.1:84528-86893 GCF_001531365.2 Cynara cardunculus var. scolymus
CGTGTCATCTTGTCTTACCACCTGCGTCTGTGCTCCAAAATTCCTTACTACCCTCCTGCTTCTGTCAAATTTTCCCCCAACTCTTCGATCCCCATGCTCCTCCATCTTTCGCTTTCCTTTAGCAAATCTTCCAGATCGAATAGCATTATTTGTGAGCTTTGTGGTAATGTCTTTTGCCTCCTGAAGAGTCTTTGGATTGGCCGAGGTAATGTTTCCCCGAATTTCTGGAGACAATCCCCAGATATACCTTTCTATGCAAACTTCCTCTGGCGTTACTAGATGTGGCACTAGGTTCGCCAATTCATGAAATCGAGCCGTATATGCAGATATATTATCCCCTTTCATTTCCTGATTCCATAGCTCCATTTCCAGCTTTTGAAGTTCACTTCTGGGGCAATATTCGGCCTTAAGGAGTTTCTTGAACTCCTCCCACGAAAGTTGGTTGGCCACTTCTCGACCTCTAGTCTGTACCAAGGTATTCCACCAGGTAAGTGCCCTCCCTTGCAACAAACATGCCGCATACTCCACTTTGTTTGCTTCAGAACACTTACTGATATGGAGAACAGATTCCATACTTTCTATCCAAGTCAATAGTTCTACAGCCCCCTCAGTTCCATTGAATTCTTTTGGATTGCAGGATCAGAATGTTTTGTAAGTGCATTCTCTGGGAGGTCTAGACTCAGAGTTTGATGGTTGGTTGGCATTCAAACCAGCAGCCACTTGACTAACAATGTTGGGAAGTGCGGCTAGAAGTTGCTCTAACACAAGTCGTGCAACTTCGGGGTTCTCTCTCCTTGGCGGCATTTTCTATGGCCTAAATCATAAGGGAGTTCATCATTAATATAGCAATACTATGATGATATCTCCTAGTTATTCACCGATACTAAAAAAAAATGTTCTTCGCAAGGGAAATAATCAGGCATTACTATAACCAAATTAGAGTAACTCATTCATACAATGAATTGACATAATAAGCATTCTTCGAAAAGGTATTCATGCAATGAAATACGGTGGTAGGTACAAAATAGGATCTCTAGTAACAGTACAAAAGAGTGAGTATCCTATCCTTAATTCTTCTTCTAGAACATCCATCCTATGATGATTCCCATCAATAGCATCATCACTCCACTCACTACCATCCATCTATACAATCTTCTTATTTCCTGCCTTGCTGCAGCGACGGCATCCGCGTCCCTTAGCATGCTCTCATGGTGTGCTTCCATCACATCGGACGGATTGTTTAAAATGTGATGGTGATATCCTAGTCTGGTCTGGTGCACTTGTGTATCGGATGCAATTCTCCTCACCCAGTCTCTTTCTGCCGGATTCATGCCCCGAGTGCAGGATGCAGGTACCCCGGTTACCACTTGAGTTATTCTGTTTCCCAACCGGGGTCGGGATGACTCCCCTACGACCCTATTAGAGTCTTCAAATGTCACACGCTATGGTAGCGGGACACTCTTCCTGGGTGTAACCCTGATCCTTAAGCCATAATAGGTTCGTGGTGGAACATCAGGTGTTGGCTCCGCTGGGGGTAAGAAGGATGCTTGTGGAGTGGCAGCTGCTTCACTTGTCGCCGTGTCTTGCTCGTATGGGTCTATCTCTTCATTGCGAGCTGAGTTCCTCCTTGAGCGACCAACCACGTAACCGGATTCATCGGCTGAGTATTCACTAGGATCGGAAGACATCGTAGAGATCTGCGACATTAATAATCTTGGTTACTAAAGTGCACCATCTAACAAACGCTTAGTGATACAATGGAAGCTTCTAAACAATATTTAATAGTGACAATCATGCTGGATCCTCTGAACATAGCCTCTGGTTACACTACCAGAGCTTCTAATTGCATGACCAGAGCTTCTGGTCACACTAAAGTCCTTAGAGAAGGATTTCTTATCCTTCGGTTTTCAGACATCCCAATGGAATTCAATTTTTATCAACCGCTGGCTTAACCTTCACTCTTAGAACAATAATGGACTTCTTGTCCATCGATCCTCTGGTTCTATGTTTGCCCTTACCAAAGCTTCTGGTTCAATTATCATACTTAGAAAAAAAATACTAAGCAGCATATCCATCGGTCCTCTGGTTCCTCATAAAGCACTTACTAGAGCTTCTGGTTACAAGACCAGAGCCTCTGGTTCAACATTTATACTTAGAGAAATACTAAGTAACTCGTCCATCGATCCTCTGGTTCCTCATAGGGCCCTTATCAGAGCTTCTGGTTACAAGACCAGAGCCTCTGGTTCCTCATAGGGCACTTACCAGAGCTTCTGGTTACAAGACCAGAGCCTCTGGTTCAACTTCTACACTTAGAAAAAAAATACTAAGAAATCCGTCCATCGATCCTCTGGTTCCTCTTGACCAG
>NW_020200726.1:87900-89413 GCF_001531365.2 Cynara cardunculus var. scolymus
GGCCCGGGGATGTACCCGAGTTAACAAGTAGCATTTACGGACGGGGACTTTTATTTGGAAAATATACTCAAGCACATCAATTTAACATTTATTCAGTGTGCAATAACAGTTAACAAATATAGCATAGAAAAACTCGACTAAGCAGTTCCTTAGTCCAGAGGTTTCAAGCAAAGCATCGACTAAGCAGTTCCTTAACCCGAAGGTTTTGAGCAAAGCATCGACTAAGCAGTTCCTTAGCCCGAAGGTTTTGAGCAAAGCATCGACTAAGCAGTTCCTTAGTCCAAAGATTTCAAACAAAGACTTGACTAAGCAGTTCCTTAGTCCAAAGGTTTTACATAAATAAACATGCAAAGTTTGCTTAATTTCATGCTTTTCCCCCATAAAATAATCAAAAGCAGTAAAAGTGGGGCCGTAAGAACTCACTAATTTGATGAATATCCAGAGGTTGCCCTTAAAAGCCTTCTAGGCTTGCCCGAACTTCCTAAACAGACCAATATCCAGCGCTAAATTACTTAAAGGTTTCTTGCCCAAGGTAAAGCAAAGTTGCTTTTAATGCAATGCCATCAAGGTTTTTATAAAATAAAAGCCGATATTTTAATATTTACTTTTCAAAAGGAACCTTCCAAAATCTACCTAATGACATCATCTTAAATCATCCAAAATAATGATGACAGCCGCCAATTTCCAAAATCAAGAATTTTTGAGTGGGTTTGAGACTATTCTTAGATACTCTACAACCTTGGACACACGCCCCTAAAACCGGTTTCATGCACCAAGAATGACAGCAATGATGGGGAGGGGTCTCAAGCTCATCATTTTCAAGAATTTAAACTCCAGAAAATAAATTTCGATTCCAACGAGTTTTAAAGATAATAAATCTGATTAAAGATGCATGCAAGATCCTGTCATACATAAAATATGATCAGACCTCACATGCAAGGATTCTCTCCTACTTTCTTAGAGATTAAACAACATGGATCATAGATTATCACCCTTTCGAAGACATTTGCAGGTCTTTGATGAACAATCTCCCCTCTTTAATTCCCATAAATTTACTAAAGAATAGAGTAGGTGAAGGAGAATGTAAACTTTCGGATTTTTATGAAAATAGGACAGCTCARAWTCATACMTTTTCTTAGAATCTTGACAATCCTTAAGAGTAACAKAATCCTTAAAGACTTGCGAGAYGATAGAATCGGCTGSAAGGTGGTCGAGTTTAGAGGGMGATGACAGGTTAAGCTGGGAGTTGGAAATGAGAGTTTTCAAAGAAAGAGGGGTATTTATATGAAGGCTTTTAAAGAAGAAATGGGCTRGCCTCTAAAGGCCCAAGCCCTATAAATTATTATWTTTCTAAATAATAAAACCCCTCTATAAATTATTTAAACAAAACAACTAAATAAAAGATTTTAAAACTCCACCCTTTAATAACATATTTGGCCAATAAAATGGGACTTTGGAAATTTTAAATTTCTAAAATACAAAACCTAAAATATCAACTTTATTTTATTTGGAG